>NW_027284319.1:0-7500 GCF_046629955.1 Centroberyx affinis | reverse complement strand
GCGCCCCCTACAACATTTAAACGGAGTATCCCTCGCCGTACATTGGTCCTAGACTTACGAAACTCGGTAGGCACGTGTATCATGTCCAGACTTAAAAAAAAGTCTGCGGTACCATGCGCCTAAAACCGACAGGAAGTCGGCCATTTTGAATTGATTGTGACATTTTTGGGCGTTTTTGGCCGTTTGCAGGGGTCGTACTTTAACGAACTCCTCCTAGGCGGTTGATCGGATCCACGCCAAACTCGGTCAGCGTGAATAAAAGACCTCGGCGATGAAAATTTATCAAAAGCTTCAGTTTTGGTCACACGGCGTGGGCGTGGCGAGGCGGCGAATTTCCATGTTTCGCCACGAAACAGGAAGTGGCTTTTAACTGGCCTGTACATGGTCACATCTGGACCAAACTTCACATGTTGGATGAGAGTCCCGCCCTGAACACATCTACAGGCCGATATTCAGTTATAGTCATAGCGCCACCTACTGGCAACAGGAAATTACATGTTTTAAACTTTGCTGTGCTTCTCCCAGCGGGCTGACCAGATCCACCTCAAATGTGGTCAGAAAAGCCGTAGGACCTTGATGACGCTCAGTGGTGAAGATCGGGAGCATTCGTCGAACGCCGTTGTCATGGCGGCGCGGCGAATTTCGATGTTTCGCCATGAAACAGGAAGCTGGGTTAACTTGAGCTTACATCGTCCGATCTGCACCAGATTTCACATGCTGGTCCAGAGTCCAGGCCTGAGGACATCTACAGGCCAATTGGGAGTCATAGGCATTGCGCCACCTACTGGCGACAGGAAGTAAGCCTTGCGTGACAATCGTCATTGGATTTACATGGAATTTTCATGGTGTGGGCCACGTCGACCGGTCGGTGTCCGGTAACGACGCCGCGCACCCCGACTTGCACACAGACGCGAGGGCCGCTCATGACTGCTTGCAGTTTTAATTTTGAGAGTGAATTGCCCCACAATATGAATACATTTTGATTATATCTTTTATTTTGTTGGTAACTGTTGTATAATCGCAATATTACACTCCAGGGTGAGCTTCACCGTCATATTGGTCCTTCAGTGATGCTTACTGACCGCATCGCTGCCGTGCCAATAATGACAGTAAAGCTCACTTGATTGAAATGAAGCTGAATTTATTTGATTTATTGAATCCATTCCAAAGTGAAGGTGCTGTGTGGAGCAGGGAGAACCTCGCTGACGGCGACCCGGCGTCACGCTGGTGGAGGAGCTCCAACGTCAGGAGGCCTTAGTTTCTGCCTCTTCGGCCAACTGCTTCATGGTCTTCCTCAGCTTTGTGCCTCCCGCACCCGGGTCCCTGAGTAGACCTGAGGCCGATGTACCGACAAAGCCTCGGCATCCTACCTCCACTGGGTACTCGCTCCTTTTCCTCTCGCAGGCGGCCTCTATCCCTTCTTCCCATGGGATGGTGAACTCCACGAGGAGTACTGTCTGTCAGCCCTCATGTTCCCTCATGTTCCCTCGTGTTCCCTCATGTTCCCTCGTGTTCCCTCGTGTTCCCTCGTGTTCCCTCGTGTTCCCTCGTGTTCCCTCGTGTTCCTTCGTGTTCCCTCGTGTTCCCTCGTGTTCCCTCGTGTTCCCTCGTGTTCCCTCGTGTTCCCTCATGTTCCCTCGTGTTCCCTCGTGTTCCCTCGTGTTCCCTCGTGTTCCCTCGTGTTCCCTCGTGTTCCCTCGTGTTCCCTCGTGTTCCTTCATGTTCCCTCGTGTTCCCTCGTGTTCCTTCGTGTTCCCTCGTGTTCCCTCATCTTCCCTCGTGTCTTTGCAGGGGAGAGTGGAGCTGGTGCTTTCTGAAGTCCCTCCTCGCCTGATGAACTGTCTGTCACCTTGTTGCAGACAGCAGCGCTCCCCCTGGCTGACCCAGCTGAAGGTTTTGTGGGGATGGAATGTCTCTGGTCTCTGTGACCGGCCTGCCTGCTGACCACGCCCTCCCGTGTTGTCCAGACTCCATGGCGACCTTGTGAGTCTGCTCTGATCTTATAGAGCTCTTCCTCTGATCTTGACGCTTCTGACAGGACCGTCTCCTTCCTCTCCTTTCTGTTGGCCTTAGACCAGAGTTGCGGTACTTCCCCCTACTGGAGTCCTGTCCGTCTCGCTCGGACTCTGCCGACGGCCTCGATGTGTTAAAGCCCGCCGATCGCCTGGTTCACGGCGGTTTGGGCTTTCCGTTTACGGCCCGTGCGCACCTGGACTCCCTCAGTTCCAGGACCAACTAGGGCCGGGTATCGCCACTGATTTCCCGAATCGAATCGATTCCGATTCACAAGGTCCCGATTCTGACACAAGTGCCGGGGAACCCAAGAACAGACACGCAGACTGGGGCTTAGTTTTCAAGCAGTGTATTTCATAGATAATTTCACAGTGAAATTGGGTCAGGCGGAGCGGCGGCTGAGGCAGAGTGACAAGGAGACGATGAATTAGAACGAACAGGAAACTCAATCAGAGCTGTGACAAGAACTTCAAGAGAAACTCGGCTTGAAACGTAAAGACGTTTGCTAAACCAACAGTCCAGCAGCTGGCAAACTGCACACTAGAAACTACGATCTGACGAAGACTGCAGGCACAGCAGGGGATCAGTAGTCGGGTAGATTGACGGACTCACCTCCCCACCTGAGGAATGCAGGTCCAACCTCACGCCCACCACACACTGACAGAGAGAGAGAGAGAGGGAGGGAGAGGGAGAGAGAGAGAGAGAGAGAGGGAGAGAGAAAGAGTGCTGCCAGGCGGCTGCCATGACAGATTCGATTCGATTTCCGATTTGATTTGATTCGATTCGATTCAGTATGGATTCGGTTAGGGACATTTCAGTTACAATACCAATTTTGCTTGGATATGAAAGAGATTCTCAGAGAACTAATGCTGTAAATTGTACAAGGAACCCTCTAACCTGGTGCATTATTAAAATATTAATGTTTACATTTAGAATTGACCCCAAAGCAGTTACATTAATGTACTTTTTATTTAACATGACCAACACACTACAGCAGTCAACACAATATAGTGCAAGTTGTGCAACTCTGAGCAGGTAAGAGCTTTCTGTAGTGCAGTGTAGCTTCAAGCTTCAAGCATCCATGGGAAAAGGAAATATTAAAAGATCGATCTCAGGATTTTATGAATCGATATCGGATCATTCAAATGAAGATCGATTTAAATCGGAAAATCGATTTTTTAAACCCAGCCCTAGGACCAGCCTAGACTTTTCCAGCTTGTAGTCCAGGCTGATGGACTGCAGAGGCAGCTGTAAGGTGTTCCTCCCAGAGAGCTCAGTTTAGGGGCACAGTAGAAAACCCAGACCTGCTGTCCCATCCATCCTGCTTACTGTTGATGAGGGAATTTTGCACATTTTCAGTGGGCACATGACCCGTTGGTACAGTGTGAACTGGTCGCACCAAACCTTGAACTTCCCGGGAAGTTGGCTTGGTTTGGTCCTCGCCAGGCCATTTGAGAGATGTTTCTGTTCGACCTTCCTCATCTTTTTGTGGGAGAGCTCTGCCTCCCAGGCTCTGGACGGGCTGGTTAGCCAACAGCTGTGACGGTATGGTCATCTGACTCGCTTCTGTAGAGACAGACTTTGCGACTTGGATGGCTGAACTTTCATCCTTGCCCAGGACACGAGTTCAGACCGGTTCAGATCGGGTCGGACTGGTTAGACTGGTCAGAGTGGTAACCTGTCTTCTCTCCTCCAGGTGAGCTGTACCTGGCGGTGGGCGTGGCTTACTGCCGGCTCAGGTGTTTCTGGGAGGCGGTGCGGTGTTTCCAGCAGGCCCTGCCCCCCCCTGACCCCTCCCCCGGCCCCCCCCCCTCCGGCCGCCCCCCCCCCCAGCCTGCCCCCCGCCCTGCTGGCCGACACGCTGCTCAATCTGGGAGCCGCACTCAACTCTGTGGGCCAGTTCAGACCGGCTGTGGGCTACCACAGACTGGCTGTTGGGCTGTACGGTGAGACACACACACACACACACACACACACACACACACACACACACACACAAGCACATACACACACACTGGACAGACTTTGCAGGTCATTCTCATTAAACTTAATTATCTTAATTCACTCTTTGGATATGGCTTTCTGTGTGTGTGTGTGTGTGTGTGTGTGTGTGTGTGTGTGTGTGTGTGTGTGTGTGTGTGTGTGTGTGTGTGTGTGTGTGTGTGTAGGCTCCCTGGGCCGGCGTGCGGACCAGGCTCAGTGTTTCAGTAATCTGGCGTTTGCCTGCAGCCAGCTGGGTGAGGAGGAGGAGGCAGAGGAGAGCTTCATCCACGCTCTGCAGGCCTTCAGAGACACTGGTACATCCACTGTGTTCTGTTCTATTCTGTTCTATTCTGTTCTATTCTATTCTATTCTATTCTATTCTATTTTATTATCCCTCAGATTCCTTGTCTCAAGCTGAATCCATCACACATATTAGTTTTCATTTCAGCCATGATAGTCTGTCTCACCTGTCTTTCCACCTGTCTCTCTCCACCTGTCTGTCTCTCCACCTGTCTCTCTCCACCTGTCTCTCTCTCCGCCTGTCTGTCTCTCTCTCCACCTGTCTCTCTCCACCTGTCTCTCTCTCTACCCGTCTCTCTCTTCCTGTCTGTCTCTCTCCACCTGTCTCTCTGCAGAGGATTACCCGTCTCAGTGTCAGGTGTGTGAAGCGTTAGCAGATTCCTACCTGAAGCAGAAGAAGCTTCAGAAAGCTGCTGAACTCTACAAACAGGCTCTGTCCGCACTAAGCCGCTGCCCCGTGACATCACAGGTCAGAGGTCAGAGGTCACCGCACCTTGACGGGTCCAAGTAGGTCTATCTGCAGCCTGCAGACTCCCTACAAGAGACGTCCCTCAATGCAACGCCAGTACAAGACACGCCCCCTCGTTCTCTTTGCTCATTGCGATGGAAAAGGACGTGATGTGAAGCTTTTCGGGGGCCGGGGACATTGTGGCAGACGAGATCGCTAGAAGAAGCTGCCATGGTTTCTATAAATGACACTGAACAGCCTGCATCAATCTGTATTAAGCTGGTTAGCAGCTGGTGAAGTAGCTAACTACTGACCAATAGACCTCCGGTTCTAGGCTGTTAGGTAGCTTTAACCTACCTGATGCTATGCTGTGTGGTTAGCAAGCTAATTAATCAATGAAATGTACTTTTTAAACATAACATTGTTATGATTACTACATTTATTTTGTCCTTTGACTCTCAATTGCCAGTTGGTACTAAGCATGTTCTTCAGTCTAGACTACAGTGCTAAGGCAGCCTGTAATTCAGTTATAAAATGGGGTTTGATGGTGACAGTGGAGGAAGACCTTCTGTCTCTGCTGCTCCGGCTGCAGATTAGCTTGATTAGCTTGATTAGCTTGATTAGCTTGATTAGCTTATATAGACGAAGGAAGGTCTCCCATGTAAATGTCCAGCTAAATGTCTCTGCAGTTAAGACTCTGCGGATTCCAATGACCCTTTTCAGCCACCGTAGCCTCAGGGGGCGTGTCTTGTACAGCTGTACCTTGTGGGGGCGTGTCTTGTACAGACGTACCTTGTGGGGGCGTGTCTTGTACAGACGTACCTTGTGGGGGCGTGTCTTGTACAGCTGTACCTTGTGGGGGCGTGTCTTGTACAGACGTACCTTGTGGGGGCGTGTCTTGTACAGCTGTACCTTGTGGGGGCGTGTCTTGTACAGACGTACCTTGTGGGGGCGTGTCTTGTACAGACGTACCTTGTGGGGGCGTGTCTTGTACAGACGTACCTTGTGGGGGCGTGTCTTGTACAGACGTACCTTGTGGGGGCGTGTCTTCTAGGGGGGCTGCAGGCTGCAGATAGACCCTTTTCAACTGGTCTGACTGTCAGTGATGTCACTCACTGTTTTAAAACATTTTAGTTTGATTCTAATGAATAACATTAAAGTATAGTAACATTAAGTATAAATACATAAAGCAGGACTGTTACCATGGTTACCACTGTACACAGTACTGATGCAGTATTAATGTTCTCTCTCTGCAGGATGGCTCCAGCTCCGTTCAGGATCGTCTGGTTGAGCGTCTGACTGCGGCGCTGCAGCAGCGTCTGTCTGTCAGCCTGCAGCCCAGACTGCAGGTCTGCATCAGTCTGCATCAGTCTGCATCGCTCTGCATCAGTCTGCGTCAGTCTGCGTCAGTCTGAATCAGTCTGCGTCAGTCTGCGTCAGTCTGCGTCAGTCTGCGTCAGTCTGCGTCAATCTGAATCGGTCTGAATCGGTCTGCATCAGTCTGCATCGGTCTGCATCAGTCTGCCGGCTGCAGCTGAAAAACACTGAAATACAAAAGCTGATTGGCTCGATTGTTTCTCAGAGCGAGAACAAGTCGTTGAGGGAAACACCTGGTTCAGACTCAGGAGTCTGAACCAGGATAACCAGTCACATGATTTTATTCAAACTGAACAGTCTGATTTAAAGCCACACTATTATCTTTAATGAAGAGAAATTATTAAGAACAGTTATTAAAGACATCCAGTATTTCCACATCTAACATGATAATATGCGTTAAACAGTATTGGTGGTCGCATGATTTATTGTCAGTATCATGCAGCTGTACTTGACCAACAATAGAATTTAAATTCCCTTGACTGGTTGTAAACTTGATGTCTTCATCAGAGTAAACCTTCTTCTTCTCATCACACAGAGGCCTCGCCCACTCAGACCCCGCCCACTCCGGCCTCGCCCAGACAGCCCTCCCTCCGGACAGCCAGGCAGGTATGAACCGGCTAGTCAGCTCTCACTATCACCGGATCCTCCAATTAGCAACGACATTAACATTTAACATTACGGAGGCATACAGGGAGTCTGAACCAGGACCGGGAATCAAACCCTCAACCATCAGAGCAGAAACCTCACATCACTGAGGAGGAACCTCATGTCACTGAGGAGGAACCTCATGTCACTGAGGAGAAACCTCATGTCACCCTGAGGAGAAACCTCATGTCACTGAGGAGGAACCTCATGTCACTGAGGAGAAACCTCATGTCACCCTGAGGAGAAACCTCATGTCACTGAGGAGGAACCTCATGTCACTGAGGAGGAACCTCATGTCACTGAGGAGAAACCTCATGTCACCCTGAGGAGAAACCTCATGTCACTGAGGAGGAACCTCATGTCACTGAGGAGGAACCTCATGTCACTGAGGAGAAACCTCACATCACTGAGGAGAAACCTCATGTCACCCTGAGGAGAAACCTCATGTCACTGAGGAGAAACCTCATGTCACTGAGGAGGAACCTCATGTCACTGAGGAGAAACCTCACATCACTGAGGAGAAACCTCATGTCACCCTGAGGAGGAACCTCATGTCACTGAGGAGGAACCTCATGTCACTGAGGAGGAACCTCATGTCACCCTGAGGAGGAACCTCACATCACCCTGAGGAGGAACCTCACATCACCCTGAGGAGGAACCTCATGTCACTGAGGAGGAACCTCATGTCACTGAGGAGGAACCTCACATCACCCTGAGGAGGAACCTCACATCAC
>NW_027284318.1:0-17186 GCF_046629955.1 Centroberyx affinis | reverse complement strand
TACACCAAAATACACCGACATATACCGACATACACCGACATACACCAATATACACCAATATACACCAAAATACACCGACATATACCGACATACACCAAAATACACCGACATATACCGACATACACCGACATACACCAATATACACCAATATACACCAAAATACACCGACATATACCGACATACACCAAAATACACCGACATATACCGACATACACCGACATACACCAATATACACCAATATACACCAAAATACACCGACATACACCAACATACACCAAATTACACCAACATATACCGACATACACCGACATACACCAAATTACACCAAATTATACCAACATATACCAACATACACCGACATACACCAAATTACACCAAATTACACCAAATTACACCAACATATACCAAAATACACCAAAATACACTGACGTGCACTGAAATACACCAACATACACCAAAATACACCAACATGCACCAAAATACACCAAAATACACCAACATACACCAAAATAAACAAAAATTCACCAAAATACACCAACATATACCAAAATACACCAACAAACACCAAAATACACAAAAATTCACCAAAATACACCAACATATACCAAAATACACCAAAATACACCAAAATACACCAACATATACCAAAATACACCAAAATACACCAACATATACCAAAATACACCAACATACACCAAAATACACCAACATACACCAAAATATACCAAAATACACCAACATACACCAAAATACACCAAAATACACCAACATATACCAACATACACCAAAATACACCAAAATACACCAACATATACCAAAATACACAAACATACACCGAAATACACCAAAATACACCAACATATACCGAAATACACCAACATACACCGAAATACACCGAAATACACCAAAATACACCGATATACACCAACATACACCAAAATACACCGAAATACACCAACATATACCAAAATACACAAACATACACCAAAATACACCAACATATACCGAAATACACCAACATACACCGAAATACACCGAAATACACCAAAATACACCGAAATACACCAACATACACCAAAATACACCAAAATACACCAACATACACCAACATACACCAAAAATACACCAACATACACCAAAATACACCAAAATACACCAAAATACACCAACATACACCAAAAATACACCAACATACACCAAAATACACCAAAATACACCAAAATACACCAACATACACCAAAAATACACCAACATACACCAAAATACACCAATATACACCAAAATACACCAATATACACCAAAATACACCAATATACACCATTTTTTTCCTTTTGAAGCAGCTGCTTCAGTCCAGCTGTTTTGGAGGAGGCTGAACTGAACTGAACTGAACTGAACTGAACTGAACTGAACTGAACTGACCCGAACTGAACTGAACTGAACTGAACTGAACTGAACTGAACTGAACTGAACTGAACTGACCCGAACTGAACTGAACTGAACTGAACTGAACTGAACTGAACTGAACTGTACTGAACTGAACTGAACTGACCCGAACTGAACTGAACTGAACTGAACTGAACTGAACTGAACTGAACTATTCCTTTAACATCAGCAGCTTCGTATTTTGGCCTGATGTGCATCAGCACTGTGATTGGCTGTGAGGTGAACGGCTGCGTCGGTTATGATAGGTCGTGTTCATCAATATCAGCTGATGAGGAAGCAGCAAATCAATTGTCCCACATGGCCTCCATATTCCCTCACTCCTTCATCTCCTCCACTCCATTCCTCCCTCGCCTCCTACAAGTGTTGGGGGGGGGGGGGGTCTGCAATACAATATGAAATATTATAAAACTATATTTATTTTATTTATTTGCACTTATTCACTGCACAATAATGGCTAAAATTCACTGTATTCCTTTTTCATTTTGGTTTCTCACTTCAGTCTCTTCTCTCCCTTTTTCTCTTCTATCTCTATTTCTAATCTCTCTCTCCCCCTTTTCTCTCTCTCCTTTATCTTTTCCCTTTCTCTTCCTTGCTGCCTCTCTCCGTTCCTTTTTATCCTTTTTTCTCTTGTTCATTTCCAAAGTGTCTCTCTCTTCCTCTCTGTCGCTCAGCCTCCATCTCTCCTCTGTAGTGTCTGGTTGTTTTGTTCCAGTTTAACAGAAAGGTTAGTGGTTCTGTTCTGCTGTGGATGACTCAGGCCTCCCACCTCCACTTCCTCTATTCCCCATCCACTTTGCTCCATCTGTATCTATCACCTTTGTCCTGATGTCTAATGGAAGCTCCCATACAACATAAAACATGACCGAGCTTCAAAAAAACCCACTAGTGTGTTTAAAAGCTGGCTCAGAACCACGCAGCGTGTCATGGCAGGTTTCCAGAAACAGGAAATCCTGGGAGAGAACGGCGGCTAAAACACAAAATGATCACAGCAGGTGCAGAAAAGTGTTTTTCGGGGTAGGGGAGAATATTTTTGGCTCAAATGGAAAACGTGTATTTCCCTTGGAAGCGCGAAGAAAAACACGATCAGCCTCTCTCATCTCAGGAAACACAGTCATGAATTTAAGCGGTAAGACGGTAATACAGTTGTTTTTGCCGTTAACGGCGCGGCTCTTTAGGGAGCGGCAGATTAGCAGCCGAAACTCCCAACGCCGGCATACACAACACAGGCAAAGCAGGAACACACACACACACACACACACACACACACACTCACTCACACTCCAGCGCTATCTCAGAGTGTGTGATGTGTTTGTTCCCTGGTGTTTTATCTGGATTGCCGTCCTTCGTTGCTCCGGCTGGTTGAAGTGTTTCCTGCAGCAGTGAGGAGCAGCAGAGTGTGAAGCCATGTGACGGACCCACCGGACCGGACCGGACCGGACCGGACCGGACCGGACCACACCGACCGGACAAGACTGTCAATGATTTTGAAAAAATATCTAATTGCAATTATTTTGACTGATATTGCAATTGTGATATGATTTGCGATATTAGAGGGAATGATAGTTTTTACATCATTATTCTCATTTTCATTGAAAAACGTATTTAAATGATTATGGTGTGATTTTTGCGGGGATCCAAACAAAGATGTTTTCTACAGTCTGCAGAATATGATGTGTAGGCCAGGACATCTCTGCAGCACCACAATATTTCATTTAAAATGCTATTTTGACACATTTCACCTTTAACAAATATTGTGCCTCCTGTGATTTGAAAATTGCAGTCGGCCATATTGCGATTTCACTAAAATTTCGATTCATTGTTCAGCCCTAGACCGGACCTAATTGGACCGTACCGACCAGACCGGACCGGATTGGACTGAATGTCACGCTCAGCTGCTGGTCGCTGAAGATGCTGCAGGCGAGCATCAGGAGCATCATGGCTGAACTCCCATGATGCTCCGTTTCTCAGTATGATGAGATAAGATAAGTTAAAACTTTATTGGTTGTTGCAGCAGCGACAGTAACAGGATACAGCAACAAAAAGAACATCTGAATAAGAAAAGAGCAAATGGGGTCACATGATCATAACCAGCACTGCAAGTGAAGTTAAGTAGTAATGAATGAAAAGTACTAATGAAGAAAAAGTTTTTATTATGAAAGTGTCGGCATTAAAACTCACAGAAACAAAGAAACATGTATAATATATACAATATACAATATATGTGCACATTAATATGCAATGTATAAGAATGAGAAACGGCTATAAGAATATGAAGAAAACCAATATGTGAACAGATACACATGGTGTGGAAATATGAATCATATTCACATGAAGTGTGCATGTTAATAATAAGAATAAACAAAACACTTCAGACAATAAAACAATAAATAAAATATACTCTTATTATCATTATTCATAATAATTATGTTTTATTTATAACAGACTTTCATCAAAGTGCTGCAGAAAAAACAAGATGAATAAGAATCAGTAAAACACAAGAAGAGAGAAATAAAAATAATAAAATAAAGTGTTTCAGTAGGTGAAGACAGGAAGTGACACGCCTTCATATTTATTCCCATCATCCCTCTGTCAGTGGTGGGTAGGCGGCGTGTCACTTTCCATCTGGGGGAGCCGCGTGCGGGGGGGGCGTGTGGGGGGGCGTGTGTGGGGGGAAGGTTTCCGGCCCCAGTCTGTCCGGTCTGAACCGGCCGGCAGAAGATAAAGATGAAGATGAAGACGCAGACGCAGACGCAGACGAAGACGAAGACGAAGACGCAGACGAAGATGCAGACGAAGACTCAGATGAAGACGAAGACGAAGACGAAGATGCAGACGAAGACTCAGATGCAGACGCAGATGAAGACGAAGATGCAGATGCAGACGAAGATGCAGATGCAGACGAAGATGCAGACGCAGATGAAGACGAAGATGCAGACGCAGATGAAGAGGCAGACGAAGACGCAGATGCAGACGCAGACGAAGATGCAGATGCAGACGAAGATGCAGATGCAGATGCAGACGAAGATGCAGACGCAGATGAAGACGCAGATGAAGACGAAGATGCAGACGCAGACGAAGATGCAGATGCAGACGAAGATGCAGACGCAGACGCAGATGAAGAGGCAGACGAAGACGCAGATGCAGACGCAGATGAAGACTCAGATGAAGACGAAGATGCAGATGCAGATGAAGAGGCAGACGCAGATGAAGACGAAGATGCAGACGCAGATGAAGAGGCAGACGAAGACGCAGATGCAGACGCAGATGAAGACTCAGATGAAGACGAAGATGCAGATGCAGACGAAGATGCAGACGAAGATGCAGATGCAGATGCAGACGAAGATGCAGATGCAGATGAAGACGCAGATGAAGACGCAGATGAAGACGCAGATGAAGACGAAGATGCAGATGCAGACGAAGATGCAGATGCAGATGAAGACGCAGATGCAGATGAAGATGCAGATCAAGATGAAGATGCAGACGCAGATGAAGACGCAGATGCAGACGCAGATGAAGACGCAGATGCAGACGCAGATGAAGAGGCAGATGAAGAGGCAGATGAAGACGCAGATGAAGACGCAGATGAAGAGGCAGACGAAGACGCAGATGCAGACGCAGATGAAGACTCAGATGAAGACGAAGATGCAGATGCAGACGAAGATGCAGACGAAGATGCAGATGCAGATGCAGACGAAGATGCAGATGCAGATGAAGGCGCAGATGAAGACGCAGATGAAGACGCAGATGAAGACGAAGATGCAGATGCAGACGAAGATGCAGACGCAGATGAAGACGCAGATGCAGACGCAGATGAAGACGCAGATGCAGACGCAGATGAAGAGGCAGATGAAGAGGCAGATGAAGACGCAGATGAAGACGCAGATGCAGACGCAGATGAAGACGCAGATGCAGACGCAGATGAAGACGCAGATGAAGACGCAGATGCAGATGAAGAGGCAGATGCAGACGCAGATGAAGACGCAGATGCAGATGAAGAGGCAGATGAAGACGCAGATGCAGATGAAGAGGCAGATGCAGACGCAGATGAAGACGCAGATGCAGATGAAGATGCAGATGCAGACGCAGATGAAGATGCAGATGCAGACGCAGATGAAGATGAAGAGGCAGATGCAGACGCAGATGAAGACGCAGATGCAGATGAAGATGCAGATGCAGACGCAGATGAAGACGCAGATGCAGATGAAGACGCAGATGAAGACGCAGATGAAGACGCAGATGAAGACGCAGATGCAGATGCAGATGAAGACGCAGATGAAGACGCAGATGAAGACGCAGATGAAGACGCAGATGAAGACGCAGATGCAGACGCAGATGAAGATGCAGATGCAGACGCAGATGAAGACGCAGATGAAGACGCAGATGCAGATGCAGATGAAGACGCAGATGCAGATGAAGACGCAGATGAAGACGCAGATGCAGACGCAGATGAAGACGCAGATGAAGACGCAGATGCAGATGCAGATGAAGACGCAGATGAAGACGCAGATGCAGATGAAGAGGCAGATGCAGACGCAGATGAAGACGCAGATGAAGACGCAGATGCAGACGCAGATGAAGACGCAGATGCAGATGAAGACGCAGATGAAGACGCAGATGCAGATGAAGACGCAGATGAAGACGCAGATGAAGACGCAGATGAAGACGCAGATGCAGATGCAGATGAAGACGCAGATGAAGACGCAGATGAAGACGCAGATGAAGACGCAGATGAAGACGCAGATGCAGACGCAGATGAAGACGCAGATGCAGACGCAGATGAAGACGCAGATGAAGACGCAGATGCAGATGCAGATGAAGACGCAGATGAAGACGCAGATGAAGACGCAAATGCAGATGAAGAGGCAGATGAAGAGGCAGATGAAGACGCAGATGAAGATGCAGATGCAGATGCAGATGAAGACGCAGATGAAGACGCAGATGAAGAGGCAGATGCAGATGAAGAGGCAGATGCAGACGCAGATGAAGAAGCAGATGAAGACGCAGATGAAGAGGCAGATGCAGATGAAGAGGCAGATGCAGACGCAGATGAAGAGGCAGATGCAG
Organism: Centroberyx affinis; assembly: GCF_046629955.1. Taxonomy (NCBI): domain Eukaryota; kingdom Metazoa; phylum Chordata; class Actinopteri; order Beryciformes; family Berycidae; genus Centroberyx; species Centroberyx affinis. The sequence continues at coordinate 10,679 of NW_027284318.1, read as the reverse complement.
ATGAAGAGGCAGATGCAGACGCAGATGAAGACGCAGATGAAGACGCAGATGAAGAGGCAGATGAAGATGCAGATGCAGATGAAGACGCAGATGAAGACGCAAATGCAGATGAAGAGGCAGATGAAGACGCAGATGAAGATGCAGATGCAGATGAAGACGCAGATGAAGACGCAAATGCAGATGAAGAGGCAGATGAAGACGCAGATGAAGACGCAGATGAAGATGCAGATGCAGATGAAGACGCAGATGAAGACGCAAATGCAGATGAAGAGGCAGATGCAGACGCAGATGAAGACGCAGATGAAGATGCAGATGCAGATGAAGACGCAGATGAAGACGCAAATGCAGATGAAGACGCAGATGAAGATGCAGATGCAGATGCAGATGAAGACGCAGATGAAGACGCAGATGAAGAGGCAGATGCAGACGCAGATGCAGACGCAAATGCAGAAGAAGAGGCAGATGAAGACGCAGATGAAGATGCAGATGCAGATGAAGAGGCAGATGAAGACGCAGATGAAGATGCAGATGCAGATGAAGACGCAGATGAAGACGCAGATGAAGACGCAGATGCAGATGAAGACGCAGATGAAGACGCAGATGCAGATGACGACGCAGATGAAGACGCAGATGAAGACGCAGATGCAGATGAAGACGCAGATGAAGACGCAGATGCAGATGACGACGCAGATGAAGATGCAGATGAAGATGCAGACGCAGATGAAGACGCAGATGAAGACGCAGATGCAGATGAAGACGCAGATGAAGACGCAGATGAAGACGCAGATGCAGATGAAGACGCAGATGAAGACGCAGATGCAGATGAAGACGCAGATGCAGATGAAGACGCAGATGAAGACGCAGATGCAGATGAAGACGCAGATGAAGATGCAGATGAAGACGCAGATGCAGATGAAGAGGCAGATGCAGACGCAGATGAAGACGCAGATGCAGATGAAGACGCAGATGAAGACGCAGATGCAGATGAAGACGCAGATACAGACGCAGATGAAGACGCAGATGAAGACGCAGATACAGACGCAGATACAGACGCAGATGAAGACGCAGATGCAGACGCAGATGAAGACGCAGATGCAGATGAAGACGCAGATACAGACGCAGATGAAGACGCAGATGCAGATGAAGACGCAGATACAGACGCAGATGAAGACGCAGATGAAGACGCAGATGCAGATGAAGACGCAGATGCAGATGAAGACGCAGATGCAGATGAAGACGCAGATACAGACGCAGATGAAGACGCAGATGAAGATGCAGATGCAGATGCAGATGAAGACGCAGATGAAGACGCAGATGAAGACGCAGAAGAAGACGCAGATGAAGACGCAGATGAAGACGCAGATGCAGATGAAGAGGCAGATGAAGACGCAGATGAAGATGCAGATGCAGATGCAGATGAAGACGCAGATGAAGACGCAGATGAAGACGCAGAAGAAGACGCAGATGAAGACGCAGATGAAGACGCAGATGAAGACGCAGATGCAGACGCAGACGCAGATGAAGACGCAGATGAAGAGGCAGATGAAGACGAAGACGCAGATGAAGACGCAGATGAAGACGCAGAAGAAGACGCAGATGAAGACGCAGATGAAGACGCAGATGCAGATGAAGAGGCAGATGAAGAGGCAGATGAAGACGAAGATGAAGATGAAGATGCAGATGAAGACACAGATGAAGAGGCAGATGAAGTCCAGCAGTAATCGTGTGGTTAGCGTCTCTCCCTCGCTGCACCTGAGCCAGTGAGCGGAACACGATGGCGAGGCTCGGTGTTTGTTCTCCGTTGTCGACGGCGACGTTGTTTACATTCGACTTCCAATCAGCGGCGGCGTCCCGCGGCTGCCGCTTGACTTCTGGCCGCCGTCTTTCCCTCGTCTCTCCCTGAGGCGCGGCGGCCTGCTCTGTGATGTCAGACCTTCGTTAGATGAAACATCTTCTCATTTTATCCACCTCCCGTTACTTTTCATCTTCTTCGTCTCTGCCGGTCGCTCATCATTACAGATTTTACCGTCCGTCTCGTCGGAGCGACGCGGCGGCCGCTCCCCCTCTGACTGACACCGAGGCCCGGGATTGGCTGTTCGCTGCCCTTTCGTTTCACATGATTGACTGTCAGCTTCTGTGGTTTTGAAAAATCAAATGAGTTAACTGAACCTTTATGCTGCAGACAAATCAAGTCATCCCAGTCAAAGGGATTTGGACATCCATCCTCTTTCTGTTGTTCCTTAATGAGTCGCCGCTCGCCGCCGTCTGGCCTTCTGACGCACGGATAAGTGAAAACATCGGCGTGCGAGAATCACTAGATTCCTCTTCAAAGACGCAGGAACCGGGGAATGAACGTCTTTAACTTTAATGGCCTGTTTTCCTTTGTCCTTCTCCTCTACTTCCCGTGAGAAGAGAAGATCTCAAAGACACGTCGCCGTAATGAGCGCGCCCGAGGGAGGAGGGAGGAGGGAGGAGGGAGGAGGGAGGAGGGAGCCGCGCCCGCGTGTTCCTGAATGACGCTTTATGTACTATCATCTAATAAGGAATCATAATGGATGAGGCTGCGACCTGAAGCGGACAGGTAATCAATCTGTCATTCAGTCAATCAATCAACATCACGCGCCGCTTTACCACGGCGAGGAGCTCCGCCCCCGAGGAGCTCCGCCCCCGAGGAGCTCCGCCCCCGAGGAGCTTCACAGAAACATTATGAGGCTTTGAACCGAAGTCACTTTCCAAACAGAGCGTCCTGACACGACAGATTATCCGGAACATCTCCGCTCGCTCTCATCTGTCTGAGCTGCAGCTTTAATTCTCTCAAAACAATCAACTTCAATCCGCTCTTTTGGTGTCGAGAATTTTAACAAATCGTGCCCTTTTTGATGATCTAATTATTCCCTTTCATTCAGTTGCATTTCTAATTCGACAACTCCTTCATCTGCGCTGCGTCTGTTCTGCTGTCAGTCGTCCAGATCGAGTCGCGTCTCGTTTTATTGGCTGAACATGGATTTGGTTCAGAGCAGCTGCAGTCAGCCTGCTGTTTGTTGTCCTCTTTACTTCAGCGTGCGGCTTCTTAAGTCCTGAGGAGTCAGCTGCTGTCACCTTGCCCCCCCCGCCCCCCCGCTGCCCCCCTGCCCCCCTGCCCCCCCCCCCCCAGCCTCTCCTTCTGTACAGCAGATTATTCAGTCAGGAGAAACCGCGGCTCAACTTGTCATCTGCATGAATGCACAGATCCCACCTTAAATTCTGTGGCCGGGGGAAATTTACATGAGACTTTGTCCAATTATTCTTCCCAGCAATATGAACAGTGTGAGCGTCACGCATGGCCGGGCCGGTGTCAGGCTCTCTCTCCCTCGCTCGCCCTCCCTCTCTCTCTGTCAGTGTACAGAGCGTCTCTACAGGACGAACAGGTTTCGGCCTCTGAGGACACAGCGGCGGCGTGCTGTCACCCAGCAGCGTGATGTTCTGACTTCCTTCACTTCCTTAAATAACCAGCAGATTCACAGGAATCGGTTATTGACACCAGACTGACCAATCACAGCTGGTTATAGTTACTGCAGCCAGACTGTGGAGCAAGGCAGCAGCACCGCCGGGTTTCAGGTTCAACTCCATCATATTATCAGAAACATGATGCATCATGGTCTGTCAGGCTGTTTGGATGAAGCTGTCAGCCAGTCATGTGACAACACAGCAATGTGAAACAGTCAGTGTTGTAATCAGATTACTTTGTTGTGGTAACAATTTATGTAATCAGTTATTAGTTACTTTCTCAAAGTTACGTTTCGCTACTTTTATTTTTCTTTCAAATGGTTAAATGTTTAGTGCAAATTAAAAAACGAAGGTATTGTACGCTACAGGATGTTAAAAGCAGACGGCAGCAGGCTGGAGGTGGATCAGAACATTATTAACTGTAAATTTAGCTTCACTATCTAACCTGAAGATTTGAACTGAAAGCTTGAGTCAGTCTGCCGTTTATTTAGAGACCGGACCGGATCGGTTCAGGCTCCGCTGATCACCGGGTGAAGTTAGTTTGAAGTTTGATATTCACCGGTTGTGAATGCTGTGATGCTCCTTTTAACATCAATAGCTTCGTGTCAATAGCATATTTTTTCTCAAATTAGGCTTTTTTATAGCGAGAAACACGGAGCCAGTGTCTCACAGTGTCGATAACCCTAACCCATCACCTGCTGCTGTGATGCAGACGGCAGAAAGGATCCAGCCGGTCCAAAACACTCAGTGGACCAGCTGACTGAAAGCTGCTTCATGTTTTCTTTAGACAACAGCAGCTTGTTACTTCAGTCCCAACATGATGACTCGTGATGATTTCTGTACAGTAAGAGTGATGATCAGCAGAAGACGTGTTTTAAAGGCATGATTTAAGTGAGTAACATGAAAGTACACTAACAAGTTATTTTTAACAAAGACTAACTTAGTAACTAGTTACTATTTAGGTCAAGTAACGAAGTAAAGTAACTAGTTAGTTTCAAAAGTAACTTTCCCCAACACTGGAAACATTAATAAGTAAAGCGTAACTGATTACTTTATTGTAATCTGTCCCCACATGAAGCTGTGTCTCTGTCGTATTTTCTGTGAAAAATGTGCCGGTCCCAATCATCTTTTCGTCAGTAAAGGAAATTAGTCTCTAATTACAGGTATAATTTTTGCATCGTCGCCCCCCCCGCTCGCTCCGCTGGCGCCGTTTTTATGATGTGTTACAAATCCGGAGCAGGTGATGCATCGCTTCGTGGACGTGAATCGGTGCGACGCGGCTTTTCCGCCTCGTTTATGACGCCGCCACCGGCTCGTATTTTACACCTCATTTGAATCTGGAGGCATTAGGCGCCGTAAAACAGTATGAGGGCATTAATGACTCCGGCTCTACTCTTAAAAAATAGATTCTGGTGACTCATCGCTTTCTGCAGCGCGAAGCATGAGGAGGCAGAAAAACAGAACAAGCTCCTGCAGGACGCCGCGGAGGGAAACTTCACCCCAAAGCTCATCGATTTGCAGGAGATTTAGGATCAGAGGGCGAGCCGCGGCTCCGCCACACGAAGAAGAGGAGGAAGAGGAAGAGCAGATAACGCAGATCGAAGATTTAGTTTGAACTCACCTCCAGCAGCCGCATCACGCCATATCTCGCCGCATCACGCCATATCTCGCCGCATCTCGCCGCATCACGCCGCATCACGCCATATCTCGCCGCATCACGCCGCATCACACCACATCACGCCACATCACGCCATATCTCGCCGCATCACGCCGCATCACGCCGCATCACGCCGCATCACGCCATATCTCGCCGCATCACGCCGCATCACGCCACATCACGCCGCATCACGCCATATCTCGCCGCATCACGCCGCATCACGCCGCATCACGCCGCATCACGCCACATCACGCCGCATCACGCCGCTCCCCGATGAGCCGGACGAACCGTACGGCGTTATCGATCGCTCGGCCCAATTATGATGAGAACATATAATATTACACATTCACAGAAGGCTTATCGAACGAGCCGGTACCTTCTCTGCCGGATCGGCCTCGGCGGCCGACTCATCCGGTTACTTAGCAACTGTCACCGAGGGGCGCGGGTTTGTCCGGGGAGCGAGGGAGCGAGGGAGGCGGCGGTCAACAACACTGCTGCTGCTGCTGCTGCTGCTGCTGCTCAGGATCAGTTTGTTCCCTCAGGAGACCGAGCGGCAACAAACAGCTGCAACAAACAGCAGCAACAAACAGCAGCAACAAACAGCAGCAACAAACAGCTGCAACAAACAGCAGCAACAAACAGCAGCAACAAACAGCAGCAACAACAGCAACAGAGCAACAGAGCAGCCGAGCCGACCGCAACCGCACGCCACATGCCTCTGTCTTACAAACAGAAATATGTTGCAGCTAAATTATTGTCCTGTTTTGTACAACTGCAACCTAAGCGCTGACATAAGCATCCAATCATCATTTCTGATGAATCTCACCTTTTTTTCTGCCGGCAGTATTCGTATGAGCACCCATCCAATCATTTATCTTTTGTCTGCGAGGGGAAAAAAGCTCTCTCCTAGAGGACATTATTTTCCGTTATTACAATATGAGGGATTATAATTGTCCTCCCGCAATTACCTTCCCTCCTCCAGAGGCTTTGTCACTGGGAATGATTGGCCTCTAATATTAACCCAAATGCATTTAATCAACCGGTGCAGGTTCCTTACGCCGTATAATCACACTTGCAATTAAAAATGTATTACCTCTCCCTGTTAGGCCGGAGCCGCTGGAACACCGGTCACCGGTCGGCTGATTAGCATTATGCTGCGGAATATTACGCCTCCACAATGTTCCTGCCGCCAGCCGGCGCTGGCATTGTGCTCACATTGTTTAGTGAAACATGCAAATGTACAGTCAGCGGCGGCAAATCAAACAAAGCCGTGCGGCGTTCTTTCTCTCCGCTCCTCTGAACGGAGGTTAGGCCCGGGGGCCCGGCGACTCGCCGACCCGGCGGCAGGAGACGCCGCCTTCGATCATTAAAGCGTATCGGCGTGCGGCCGGGCCGCGGCGCTCTCTGTTAATCGGCCGATGGGATCAGAGTAATCGGATGCGTGACGTCCCGCAGCGTGCGAGCGCATGTTCAGACAACAATTGATTTCCACTGTCTTCATAATTAAAATGATTTAGCTTTAGTAAGCGATACCCCCGTTATTATTTGCTCGCCGGCGTGATAATTACTGCGTGTGGCGTGTCTGCGGTCTGCAGGGAACTCGCTCCGGACGCCAATAATCTTCCCGCTGAACATTTGCTCCAAATCAGTTTCTGCTGCTCTGAAATGTAACGAATAAAACCTGCTGGGACTGCAATGGAATCACGGTCATCACCTTCCAACAGACAGCAGGAGGCGAGAGGAGGAGGAGAGGAGAGGGGAGGAGGGGAGGGGAGGAGGGGAGGGGAGGGGAGGGGAGGAGAAGAAAACACGGAGGAGGAGAGGAGGGGGAGAAGGGGAGGAGAGGAGAAGAGAAGAAAACACACTGAGGAGAGAGGAGGAAGGGAGAGGAGGAGGAGGATAGGAGGAGGAGAGGAGAGGAGGAGGAGAAAACACACTGAGGAGAGAGGAGGAAGGGAAAGGAGGAGAGGAGGAGAGAAGAGAGGAGCAGGAGGAGGGGAGGAGAAGCTGCTGCTTCAGACCGTTTGTCTGTTTCATCTTGACTTTACTGTGTAAAGAAAAAAGTTTTTTCCTCTCCTGAAGGAAATGATGAAAATAAACGAGTGGTTTGAGTTTTCCTCACAGACTGATCCAGGACCAGATCTGATCCACATTCACAACAAACTCACATCAGACCGGTAAACGTTTCATTTCTCCAGTTTCACTCAGGATCACAACAATAATAATTCATGATGTTCTGCAAATAAATGTAGTTTAGTTAACAGTTGAATTATTGAGACTAAGTCGTCACAATCCTGGACTCTGATTGGCCGACAGCAGCCGCTCCTCTAATTCAAATGAGTTAAACCGGCAAACTGACCTGATTGGACGGATTCCAGTCATTCTTCAGCGAGGGAGCCAATCGGGAGCGAGTCCAGCTGTGATGCGTTTCCTGGAGTTAGACTGAAACTGACTGGATCATTAAATATGGATGATTTGATTTTATATAAATAGAGGAACATTTAATTGCCTATAATATGGGACCTTTAAACTGTATTTGCTGATTCACAGTTAGACTTCCTGACTGAAGCTTTAGCCAGCCAATCAAACTCATCTTCATGGAAAAACAGTTTATTTTGATCTGTTTCAACGGCCAGTGTTAACAAAACCACTGAGTTAATCAAAGCATATTTTTTAATTTAGCCATCTTGCAGCTCCGTCAGTTTCAGACTGAAAATAATTCTGGACTCTGAGATCTGACTGCTGTCTCTTCTGAATCTGGATGCTGAGTCAGTTTCAGCCTGTTCGCTGCAGAGTGAAGCTTCCAGTATGAAGGTCTGAGGTTCAGTGTCCCTGACCTCTGACCTCTGACCTCTGACCTCTGGTTAACGTGAGCGTGTCGGTGTTTCAGCTCCTGGTGTGTTTCTGTGTGTTCGGCCTCTGAAGCACTGAAGCGGCGTCTGATCGGACGTGGCGGTCGTTTTTTTACTTGCTTCCATGAAGCAGAAAATATGGGCCGCATTGAGCCAGGAGCAGACGGCCATCTCCTAATCAGTTGTGATAGTCTCGTAATTAATGGGATTTGTTAATTGGGTCTGCGTTCCCCGGGGACGTTCTGTGAATATTCATGGAACGCCGCCGTTAACCTCTTCCTGCCGTCTGAGCCTCCGACTCTCCTCCTTCCTCCTCCTTCGTCTTCGTCTCCCGACGACGAATCCGATCCGGCCGATCGGCACCTCGTGAACGTTTAATACTCCGCTGCGCGGCTAATTCCCACAATGCTCTTCTCTGTCAGGAAGGCGTTTTGTGAATAATGATGTCGCTGACAGCTGAACATCCTCACAACGTTCCAATCAGGTTTGTTTTCTCTTCAAACACGCCGGCCCTCGCTCCGGCTGCTCAGACTGACGGGTGGAGAGCGGGCGAGGCCGCTGACAGGAGTTAGCCTGTTTGCTAACGTGTTGCTGTCACACACACACACACACACACACACACACACACACACACACACACACACACACACACACACACACACACAGGTGCAGTGGGAAGCACCTGACAGCAGAGTCAAATACTGACACAGTGTTCACCAGGGACGGGTCATCAGCCGCACGCAGGAAGACAGCCATTTTGTTTTGGCTGTGATTCGCCGCCTCATCAGAACAGATCCAGCTCTCTGTCTGTCTCTTCTTTAAAAAAACAAAACAAAACACACTTTTATCTTTTTAGAATCTTTGGCTTTTTTTTTTATTTTGTTGTCTTGTCTATTTATTGACGTTTGTCTTTTTTTTTTCATTGTGAAGCACTTCCACTTTGTTGTTTTGAAGTGTTATATAAATAAATTGTATAGATAAATAAAGATTATTATCAGGTGCAGTTTAGTCTCTTCAGTGGAAGGCAGACGGAGCGTCTGCTGAGTTTTGTCTCCTAACAGTTTGGTTCTCAGACTCAGGAAGCTCCGGTCCACAGGATGGAAGCATGAAGGATTTAAAATGTCTGCTGCTGCAGGACGGGGCAGGAGGGAGTCTGGGCTTTAGCTCCGCCTCCAGGCCGCTGTTCGTCCTTGGCGGCGCGGGGCGGAGCGGGCCGGACCGCGGCGTCCTCCTGTGTCCTTCCTGTCATCGGACCCGTTCTATTCTGGACGTCCCGCCCGCTAAATCAGGCTAGCCCTGTTTCCTCGTTCTAAAAGTGTCGGGCTTCCTCTCTGCCCTTGCCCCTCCCACCGCGGAGGGACAGCTGCCGTTTGGCTGGGGGGGGGTGGGGGGGTGGGCGGGCTTATGTCCGAGCCGATTGGCTCCCCGGAGCACGGAGAGGCGGGAACGGCCCACCGCCCCCCCCCCCCTCCCTGACGGAGCTGATGGATCACCTGTCCGCAGGAGAACCTGCTGCGGGGGGGGGGGGGGGACACTTTGCACCGATTTCCCTCAACGCTCCGAGCTGAAGGAACGCAATGTTCTGTTTCTGTGTTTAGCATTTTAGTCTTTTAGTCCTCCAGTGCTCCAGTCCTCCAGTCCTCCTGTCCTCCTGTCCTCCAGTCCTCCTGTCCTCCAGTCCTCCTGTCCTCCAGTGCTCCAGTCCTCCTGTCCTCCAGTCCTCCAGTCCTCCTGTCCTCCAGTCCTCCTGTCCTCCAGTGCTCCAGTCCTCCAGTCCTCATGTCCTCCAGTCCTTCAGTGCTCCTGTCCTCCAGTCCTCCTGTCCTCCAGTCCTCCAGTCCTCCAGTGCTCCTGTCCTCCAGTCCTCCAGTCCTCCAGTCCTCCAGTCCGCCAGTCCTCCAGTGCTCCTGTCCTCCTGTCCTCCTGTCCTCCAGTGCTCCTGTCCTCCTGTCCCCCTGTCCCCCTGTCCCCCTGTCCTCCAGTCCTCCTGTCCTCCAGTCCTCCAGTCCTCCTGTCCTCCTGTCTGGTCCTTCAGTTCAGTGCTAAAGGACAAAGAGCTGCTGCTGGGATCAAACCTGTGACCTTTCAGTTTGGACACTTCTCTAACAGCTGGTTCACCTCTCTATGTATATATACTGTATATATACAGTATATGTATATATACACAGTATATGTACTGTATATACACTGTACCAGCCTCTGTCCAGGTGAAACAGTGAGGTAAAGAGAGGTGAACTGATGAAATCTCATGTCCAACACGAGTGTTTTTTGGATTAGTTTCCATACTTATCTCCGTCTTGATAATTTTCATTCTGCTTTCTTGGAATTCAGGATTGCGGCGCACAGCATCAACCGGCAGACAGACTGCAAAGTTAATGCCGTTCGCTGCAAAAGTCTTTTCTTTTCTCATTTTACTTTTCATGCTGTGTGATTTGGAGCATTAAAGGCGCAGAAAAACAGAAACAAAGTCATCATCTCACCATGGTATTGTGCGAATGGGAACACGGCGAGAAGAAAAGCAGAGCTGCAGGAAGTGAGGCTCCACGGAAAATCAACTCCAAAGAAAGTCATTACATGAAATAATCATGTCAGCCAGCAGCGGGGTCCGAGGGGGGGGGGGGGGGGGGGCTTATTTCTTCTACAGAGTTATTTCATAGTTTGAGTTATTTCATCCATGAAGAGAA
>NW_027284317.1:0-39984 GCF_046629955.1 Centroberyx affinis | reverse complement strand
CCAAATGTCATCATCTCCTCCCCCTCATGCCAAATGAAACACAGGTGAAATTTGTTAGTCCATATAACACACAGCACAACTTGGTAGCAGCCTTCTCCAAAACAACTGAAGTCAATGGGGACCTGTTCTTTAGAGCTCCAAAACAAAAACAGCCAAACAATCACACTGTGAACAGAAAGACCTATACACCATTATTTGTTGCAAATCAATCAGCTGTAGTTCAGATTTGCACTAAATGATGGTGTAAATATACTGTAGGTCTTTTTGGAACTCTGAAGAACTGGTCCCCACTGACTTCAGTTGTTTTGGAGAAGGCTGCTATGGAGTTGTGCTGCAGCCTCCCTGTGTGTTATATGGACAAACTTCACCTGTGTTTCAACTGGCATGAGGGGGAGGAGATGAGGACAGGATTTTCACTTTTGGGTGAACTATTCCTTTAAACAGAATGTTTTAGACAAAGTATAAACTTTTCTGTCATCCAGAAGTCATTTCTTAACACGCAAAGTATTGTGCGCCTCCTTCTCTCTCACAGGTTTTGGTATATCGCTGAGGAACCTTTACTCTGAAGGGTCGGCAATACTGGACCCTGATTGGCTGACAGCAGCAGCAGCAGCTCCTCTAATTCAAATGAGGTAAACCTGGGTCACGTTCAATCACTCCCAACACCTAGCAAACAGGAAGGTTAAAAGGAAACGGTAGTATGTCGGATGTCCTGCTGCAAAGTATCATGGGTGTTATTGGGCTGAGACTGATTCTGTTCATCCTTCTGGAAGAATTGTCCGAGCCAATTGCGGAGCCGCGTGACGGGCGTAGCTGATGAAAATGCAGAATCGCCCCGAACGGGATCAAACATACCTCAAAAGCCACCGCAAAACGTTTCACACTGTTGGGAGCAAACGTTTGAACGCGGCCCTGCTGAGTGGACGCTTTCCAGTTCAAATGCTGCAAACTGGCCTGATATGACTGGACGGATTTCAGTCATTCTGAAGTGAGGGAGCCAATCAGGACCGAGTCCCGCTGTAATGCGTTTCCTGGCATTAGACTGAAACTGCCTGGAAAAAAGGATGGATTTTTTTCCCCAAAATGCAATAACTTTAAATTTAACCACTCTAACAAAATCAAATTTAACAATGTCTTCATGAAATAGCTTTAATCATATATGTGTACAAATAGAGGAAAATCTTAATTCCCATGATAGGGCCCTTTAATGTGATTCTGATTCCAGCAGATGCACGTGTTTTATGACACATGGATATCAACATCACATTTTGGCTCTATCAATAGAAACACTGACGACAGCCTGATCACGTGCAAAATAAATAATTCCCCTCATTAGCTGTTTCACAATCCTGACACATGAAGCTGCCGGTTCCCATCTGAGGCTCTGAGGCAGAGAGGAGCCGCTGCACCGAAACATTCAACCGGCTCAGGGAGGGAAGTTTATTCAAAATTCTTCAAAAACTTGGAAATGCTTTTGTCATTGGCAGCAGGGCGGCAGAAGGGAAGGCCCGGAGTCAACACTGCAAAAAAAATATCTGTCTTAATTAGTCTTGACGAGTCAGGAGGATTGAGCCTTAAAATCGTATTTTTCTTAAAGCGAGAAGAAATCTGCCAGTGGAGTCAAATAATTTCACTTGTTTCCGATATGAATCAACTTGTTTCAGGAAAATGTCTTGAATCGAGTCACATTTTTCTTGGAACCAGTGCAGTGATCGGCCTTAAGGCTCAATTATGCTTAACGTTAAATACGGATACGGATACGGACGGAGCCTTCTGTCCGTACTCTGCGTTCATTTTCGTCTGTATTTGTGCACGTTTTCTGAAAGCTTACGGATACGGAAGAAACGGAGCAGTACCACCGGAAACCGTGGGGGCAGTGTGGCCAATAGTTCAAGCGAGACACGACGAAGACATATTGTTAGTTGTTCACGACAAACATGGCAATGGTGGACAGAAATGTTTGACTCTCTACTGCCCTCTAGTGGATGTATTGCTTAACATCCATGCCAACGTAAAGGACGCATGGAAGTAGGTGGGCAGAGACGGTTACATCGCTTGAAACGGACGTATTTATTTTGGAGCATAAATGAGCCTTTATTCTGCCTCATTTCAAGATACTGACACGTTTTTCTAGAACATCCTTGAAAAAACTGCACTGGAAACAAGTAAACAACAAGTAATAATCTCACCAGTCGGCAGAAATTGTCACTCATGTTAAGAAAAATGAGATTGAATTGAAGACCAAATATGAGACTGAATGACGATGATAAGATGCACATTTTTTGTCTCCATATCAGCTAGCAAAGACATAATTGCACTTTTTTCCAGTGCAGTTTCACTTGTGTTGAGAATTATCTTGAACGAAGTGACAATGTCTTGAAATAAGGTGGATCTTTCCTCCAGTATCTAGATAATGTCACCTAATTCAAGAAATCTCTTGAAACCAGTTGATTTGTGCTGGAAACCAGTAAAATTACCTCTCCCCTCTGGCAGATTTTTCCATTTGTTGTAAGAAAAACGATTTAAAACGATTTTTAAGACTCAATACTGAACTAAAAGACTTGTTCAGGGAGATATTTCTACTGCTGTGTGAATCTCTTCCAGCAGGACTGTTGCTGCCTCAGCTGATCCTGCACTTTCTCCTTATGGAGGAAAGTGAAAAGACTTTTCTCTCCTTCTAGGGATCAATAGTCCATCAGAAAACATCTACATTTATTGTAACAGATATTGCCGGGCCACTCTGGCCTCCACCCTCACACTCCTGACTGTTGGCTGCATGTAATATTACCAGGAATCCATGACTTTAACTTCATTATACTGCTGCTCTCATTGTACATTCACTCTGGAAAAGACCGGCAGCTAAAATATGAATGTAAAATGTTTTATGCAGACTGCAGGTTTGGTTTGAACTTTGAAGCGAGAGAACAGGAAGTGGACTGACCTGAACCTGCTCCGCCAGACAGCCTGCAGGGAGGAGGGAGGGAGGGCTGCTCCGGGACCAGGTCCTCCTCCTGTCAGCTCGTCTCATTCAGCGAAAATACTTCCTCATTCAGAAGATTCCTGAATCAAGTTGACTCATATTGGAAACAAGTGGAATTCTCTCACCTCACTGCCAGTTTCTTTTACGTTTTACGACAAATACGATTTATAACTAATTACTTGACTCACCCTGCATTCAGGTGGTGTTTGATTTACAGTCTGAATGAGTTCCCGACCAGGAAGTGACACATGAACACCTTATCTTATACCATGGTCTGGGTGAATACTCGATTCTGTTTGGCTGCAGGGTGTCCATTAATTCCTGATAATGGACACTTACTAAGTAGTTCCAGTGAAACTGTCTGTTCACCGTTCTAAATTAATGCGCTGGCTACGTAGCATCAGCCTGTATCTAAAATGAGTAACCATAGCAACAGGGACGCAGTCAAAGCCTCCGTTTTGTTCGTGAAAATCTTGATATTGATTTGGGGACAATGACATGGCTGATAGCTAGCTAGTCTTGTTGTTAAACATACTGTCAAATTATATTTACTGTTTGTTATTGACTTTGAATGTTGCTAGCATAACGTTAGCTTTCTGGCTCATAGCTGAGCCAAAGGGTTCTATGAGCTGAGCGGACTAGAAATATCTCCTGCTGCCAAGTCCTATCTAAGGTTCGTCCTATTTACTGGAGCAGTGAACAACATTTCCATTGCATAAGAACCTTATGGGATGGTAATGATTGTTCCAGGTATTAGTCAAACCCTCAGGTGTTACCAGGGAAACTGAGTTATGGCTTGTGAAAAACTTTAGATTTTGATTTCAAAACGCATGAAAATATAAATTAATGGTCTTAATTTTTTTTTCTTTGGCAAGTGACCATGGTATAAGCTGGATAATGCCCTTCGAGGAGTCCATAATCAGGAACCGTCCTCCATTAATTCCTGACCTCGTCGGGCATTATCTCTTACATGTCGGATGATCCAGTCAGAGAACTCAGGATTGTAGCTGCAGCAGGAATCGGCCGACTTGTGACGTCATCGCTCTTTCCAACATGGCTGAACAGAGCGCAGAGTCGTACGTCAACGGAAGAAATTTCATACAATAAAGCCGAAAATGAACCACAAGTACGAATTTAAAAGACATGGATATTCCTTGATCACTATAGTGCTGCAGCGTTCAGTTTCCTGTGGTGTTTACATTCATAAATCCACTGAAATAGCCGAAGATTGCTTAGCTAGGCTATCGCTAGCTCGAATGCTAACGCTGGAGATGTGTGTAAACGGTTGAGGAAATGTTTCTCCAACTTTCCGACCATAAAGCACTGGGATTGTGTGAAGTATTCCGGACTCTGAGAAAAGTACGACCTGACATCAGTTGAATGCAGGATAAATGCCTTTGATATGAAATTGATATTTTTTTAGACATGAGACACTTTTTTGAGACATGAAAGGCCAAACTGATCAGTGAAATGTCAACATGTCAGTATTTCAATAGGGTGAATCAGAGCTGCATTTTTATTGCTTTTTATATCTTCTTTAGCTTTTTTTTTTTCTTCATGTATTTTTATTTTTATTCTCCTTCCCCCTGGGGATTGAATGGATGACTGAATGAAATGCATGTATATACTGTGTGTATCCATCTTAATGTTTGATAAACAAATGTTTTTGTGTCTAATTTACTAAGGTCAGGGTTCAGGTGTTGATCTCTTCACTACATGAATTAATAAAATACTCGTTGAAGAAAGCTTTTTGCCATTTTGTAAGCGAAGACTACGATGAGGAGTAAATATTTTGTCCCATATAACGATATCCCACTACTATAATTGGAGAGCGGTTTGTGTGTCCCGAGAGGAGAGGAGGAGAGGAGACAAGGAGAGGAGAGGAGAGGAGAGGAGACAAGGACAGGAGAGGGGAGAGGAGAGGACAGGAGACAAGGAGAAGAGATGAGGAGAGGAGAGGAAACAAGAGGAGATGAGGAGAGGAGAGGAAAGGAGACGAGGAGAGGACAGGAGACAAGGAGATGAAGAGAGGAGAGGAAAGGAGAGGAGGAGAGAAGAGGAGAGGAGAGAAGAGGAGACAAGGAGAGGAGGAGGTTATAAATTCTAGTTTGAAATAATTTTACTTGATTCTAGTGTTGATGAAAATATGACAAAATGAAAAAACACCCCAGCAGATGTTTTCAAGGTTTTTCAAAGTTGTTTCTACTGTATATAACAATGATAACTTTAAGATTTCTCTCCTCAGCCTCTGGGTTTGGAGCTGCTTTGTTCCTTCAAGGTTCAGAAATGTTTTCTTTCAGTGTTTGAAGGTTTATTATTGATGCAGGTGAAGCTCCTGGTCATTTAGATCTACAGTGCAGGACGGCCACATGATCTTTTTCATGACCTCTACTTCTACTACTGATTTATGTTTCTGATGTTATTCTCACAAAAAATGACATTTTATAAGGTTGAGTGTCAAGTTCAAAAGCAGAAATGTTTAAATGTTGCAAATGTAATCTACATTAAAAGAGTAGCGCTATTATTTTATTCTAAGGTTGACTGGTGAAGTGGATGTATTTTTGATGATGATGTAATTATTTTAGTTGACTAAAGTCTAGGGCTGAACAATTAATCAAAATTTTATCGAAATTGCAATATGGCCTACTGCAATTTTCAAATCGCAGGAGGCGCAATATTTGTTAAAGGTGAAATGTGTCAAAATACCATTTTAAATGAAATATTGTGGTGCTGCAGAGATGTCCTGGCCTAGACATCATATTCTACAGACTTAAGAAAACATCTTTGTTTGGTACAGATCCCCGCATAAATCACACCATAATCATTTTAATACGTTTTTCAATGAAAATGAGAATAATGATGTAAAAATGATCATTCCCTCTAATATCACAAATCATATCGCAATTGCAATATCAGTCAAAATTATCGCAATTAGATATTTTTTCAAAATCGCTCAGCCCTACTAAAGTCATAGGCCAGTAAATAAATGTCTAAATTTAATCAATATGCTGTGACTAAGACTGCTTCGTCAAAACATTAAGACTATGACTAAATTTAAACAGCGGGTTAAGGTTAAGTTGAGGTGAACAGTAGTAGAGCACTGACACCCCACACACACACACACACACACACACACACACACACACACACACACACACACACACACACACACGCTGTACCAGCTACTGTATGAGGACTGCTGCTACCATCTAGTGGCGAAAAACGGAGCAGCATTCAAGATACAGGGAGCTGTAATCAGAAACAGTGATGAAAAACTTTATTTAAAAGCCTGTGTTTCCCCAGTGGGATCTGTGATATATGAAGAGTCCGTGTTCGCCCGTCTCACTGCGGTTTGGGTCTGGTGGAGGGGTTCCTGGAGGGGGCAGACGGGACAGATGGGACAGACGGGACAGACGGGTCGGTGCAGCTGGACGTCTTCTGGCTGGACGGCTTACTGAGGGACGGAGACAGAAACAGACAGAGACATGAATAGAGACATGAATAAAAGAGATGAGAAAAATACAACTGAAGAGCTTTGTTCCAGAGAGAGAAGCTGCACCCACTGCTGTCCAAAAAAATAAAATCCACTGGACTGAAAATGAAGAGTTGAAGACGTTTCACCACTCATAAGGAATTAAAATGATTGACGGTAGAAAATAGAGTAAGGCAGCTGAAATTGAGACTGACACATAAGATCCTGCAAGGTAATGGGCCAAGGTATTTTAAATAATTATTTTATGCTCGTTAGGGACTCTCATGGCTATTCAACCAGAGGCAGGGCCACAGATATTGTGCCGTGTAGATTTAAGACCTGTTCTGGGCAAAATGCCTTTTTGTACATGGCAGTGGTAGAGTGGAATCGGCTTCCAGTAGAGATAAAAACAAGTCAAGTCTTGTCATAGATTTAAACGTGAATGTGGGGAATGGTTATTTGACCAAAATGAAAGAATGACTTAGAAATGTATATGGGTGTAGGTATGTAGGTACGAGTGTAAGGAGGAGTATATGTACAGTGTGTATGTTTGGTACAGGGAACCTGAGTCATCTGTGACTATCTTTGTCTGCCTTGACAGAGGACCACAACGGAAATAAGTTATCTTTTAACTTTATTGTGTTATCCTCAACATTTTTTTAAATGAATATGTATTTCAGCGGATGACATTTTATATGTATTTGTTTTTGATATGTCAAATAAGTCAAATCAAACTCATCAGAGAGGCTTCTTCACTTCTACTTAGTGCTTTAAGATTTTTTTTGGCGTTTTACCTTTATTGTGATTGTTTTTTACAGTAGAGATAGACAGGAAAGATTGGAGGTAGAGAGGGAGATGACATGTAACATGTGGTCCTGGGCCGGATTTGAACCCGAGACGTTGTGTTACACATCTTAGACCACTGAACCACCAGGATGCCCCCATTTTTTTCCAGTTTTCCATTTGTCTTTTTTCCCCAGCAATTCCACAACTTGACAATGAATTACAATGAAAACAAATCGGTAGACCAGCGGTTCTCAACCCGGGGATCGGGACCCCACGGGGAGTCGTGAAAGATTTTTTTAGGGGGTCGCGACATGATTTATTGAATGGGACAAAAACATATTTCTATGTCTATTTTTTCTGTCTAATTTTTGCTTTTTTCGTGTGAAATACTGAATAGGTTTCAGCCTCTCTGCCTCCTCTGATTATGAATCAAATGAAACGACCTGAAAAGAGGAAATCATTCTTTGGTTGAACTGTATATGTATAGGTATCGCTTCGTTTTAAGGAGTCACAAGCCAAAAAGGTTGAGAACCTCAGCAGTAGACAGAGGTGGGATGATTCAATTTCAGTCTGATATTTAGCGGGGTGATAACACAAATAACAACCTTTTTTTTTTTTAATCAGTAACAGTAATGTTATCACTGAAACAGTAACTTGACCCAAAACTCCCAGCCTCAGGTCTCAATACAAAAATAAACCCCTATATTTTTATCCCTGAAATGTCCTTAATTTCTCATTACATAAACATTAATTATCCATTAAAAATAACATAGCTTTTAAAAAAGTAAGGGTTAGTATCATGGATTTATAAGGGATTTATTCATGGGTTGATCGCACTAGTAATAGGTTTTTTTTTAATGCCTTTTGTGCATGGTTTATTAAGGGAAAGTTCCTATGTCTCTGAATTTTTCATTATATTGCCAAGTAAAAAATGATAGGGGTATTTAAGGGGTTTTTCGATTGGGTCTCCTCTGTTAATAACTCCCTTAACTCATTTTAAGGAGATTTTGCATGAATTAAGGGGTGGATTCATGTAAAATAATGTACATGTAAGATTATTTTAAGGGATTAGCAGATGGCAGTGTGACCCTCGACACCCCAGAGAACCTGAGGAGGAGCCGGCTGGACGGAGCGCCCCTCCTGGACAGGGCGGTGCTGCGTTTGGGTGTCGGCCGCGGGACGAGGCCCAGGTCGCCCGGCCGGTACAGGGGCAGCTGGGCCCGGGACGTCCGGACCGGGGTCAGGGATCCTGCTCTGCTGAGACAGACAAGACACAGGATGGAAATGAAATGAGATCATGTTTAAGGGTCTCACTGAACTTTTGTTTTAACACATCGTATCGTGGTTTTATTGAATCCTGAACTTCATATCACATATCAAATCGTATCGTGAGAGAAGCAGATCATCCATCACTTATCACTATTTGTTTTTCTTTTTGGTGCGATTGGATCTAACAAAACTCCACTTTTCAACAGCAACAAATGACTGGCAGATTTAAATCTTAAACTTAGCAGCAGTAATGCTGTGATTGCCTTCTGTCACGTAGTAATCTCTGTCAGAAGTCCAAATGTGTTTCACTAAAATGACTAAATAATGTTTTTTCGTATTCTTATTTCATTTTTTCTATTCATTTTATTTATTTACTTAATTTTTCTTTCCATTGTAAATTTGTGTCCTTTTAACTTGATTATTAGGTAATTAATTATTTTTAAGTGATATTTTATTATTATTTATATACTGCCATATGTTTGGGGGAAGGTTCAGTTGTTATGTATAATATGTTAAATGTATAAAATCAATAAATAAATGGGTAACACTTTATAATAACCATCATTAATAAATGGTAAATTGATAGTTAATTAAACTTTAGTTAATAGTTATTTTACTGTTAACAAACAATGAAATGAAAAGCTTTTTACCCTTTTTACCGTCTCTTATCAGCTATGATACAATATATAATTTATAAACAAATGATTTTATATTACACAAACTAATGATAAAATAACATAAATTATAGAATTACTAATAATTAGTAAACATTATTAATGATCATTTCATTGTTTGTTAACAGTAAAATAACTATTAACTAAAGTTTAATTAACTATCAATTTACCATTTATTAATGATGGTTATTATAAAGTGTTACCAATAAATGTTTTAAAAAAAAATAAAATAATGTTTTTTCTTTTGAAATATTAGCAGAGAAACTGAGTCCTCACTGATGTCAGACCAACACAATTACTCACATTGTTCTGGTCTTGATCTCCACTCAGTCTCGACTACAACAGCACTAATAATAACAATCTTAATTAATATAGAACTTTTCAAAATACAGTCACAAAATGTGTTACAAAGGATTAAAAAAAAAGTAAAATCAACAGCAAAGCAATAAAAACAAGGTGAGAAATATAAAAGCAAGGCAGGAGTCATGAAGGGAGGGTCAAAAACAATAATAAAAGGTCATTACAGGAAAGCAAGTCTATAAAAATAAGTTCTAAGAAATGATTTAGAAGATGATACAGGTTTATCAGCCTGAGCTCCTCAGGCCGGTCGATCGCCTCCTGGTTTTAATCTAAAGTCTGGAGCCAGCAGGGACTTCTGCTGTTCAGACTGTGGAACAAGTCAAGCCAGGTGAAGTTTATCTGAAAAGGCTTTCATCACAGTTACAGTCTCAGAGGGCTTCACAACACCCACATTATGAACCGGTTAATGAACATGACCCCAGACCTTATGGGAACTGGGAAACTTCCCACCTCAGAGCGTTCCGGTGGATGAGAAAGTTGCATTTGTTTGACTAAAGGCCTTACAGTTTTAACATTAATGTTACATACACTAACATACATTAACCTTCCAATTTTGCAATTATCCAGCTGTATTTATTGATCAAACAGAAACTTGAAAGTCTGTTTAAAAGCTTAAAACACATTGTTATTTTTTGTTCTTACCATTCACCATGTTGATTTACATTTATGGACATCACAGAACTACAAGTCAGGGAACTCAGAGAAGAGCTCCAGAGACGTTCAAATGGATTTTTTCTTTTGAAAGTAGGAGAAGTTTCCCAATTCCCAGATGTCTTGAATGAAAAACTCAATTAGGAATAAAAAAAACATTGGAGGAAACATTAGGAAGGGCCACAGACAGGACTCCCCCTACAAGACGGTCAGAACAGCCAATAGGGAGTTGTAGTTTTTAAATTAGACTTTGGAACAGCTGACAAGACCCTGCTGATACTCAACCTTACCTAGTTTAAACAAAAAAAAATCCCTTTTCAGCAGTTTGTTTCTTTACACTACATTCTTGAAAGGATTTTTTCGTTAAGAAGAGAGGTCAATTCAACCTGCTTTGCATATTTTAAAGATTATGATCATATTTTAACAAGAGGGAAGCTGAGATGGAGAAACGGATCAGCAGATCAGCAGATGGGATCTGAACTGAACTCTCCTACAGGAAGTCAGCTGCCAGCAGTGCTGATGCCCACTGTCTATCAGACATGATTCATACGACAATAGACTTAATCCAGGTGAGAGTGAGTCCACTACCTGGCTGGCGTGGGGCCACAGATCTGTAGCTCATTCGGCCAGCTGTTCTTGGCACTGGTGTCAGAGGGGGCGGGGCCTTTTCCCAGCGGGGTGGAGCCATCCAGGACCTCCAGCAGCTCCTGCATCATCTGGGTCCACCGGACGGCGGCGTCCCCTTCTGCAGGTACGTCCTGCAGGACAGAACACAGGGGGGAGGGGTTTAGTCTGACAGACATTTCTCAGAGGCAGAGCTGCTCTGGAGACAGAGATAATCTGATTGAGTTAAACCAAAATGGGCGGAGCCAAAGAACTGTACTGACATACTGCAGGCAATGAGGCTAAATGGCTAATACTGTTCATTTCCTACCTCACATGCTAGAAAAAAATGCCGGGGGCTGGGGGTAATAATACTGAACTTTATTGAAGGATAAATTCCAAACATAAAAAATTTTATTGGATGAAATTTTTGTATCCACCCCGAGTGCAGGATAGAAATAGAAATAGAAATAGAAATAGAAACGTGCTGTTTACCGGAAATCGGCTTTCTGTTCATTTTGATATTTCTAGATAATTTTTTGTCTTTTCCAGCAACATTGGCAAAAAGGTAAAAGCTATTTTTCATTTCATGGGTCTTAAACACCTTCAGCCAGAGAGGAGGATCTAAGTGAACTCAGACCGGACTGTGTTTTTACCGTCAGAGCCTGTCTGAGAGCGGAGGCTGCCTCCTGCAGGACGCTCTCCAGCCGGCTCCTCTTCCTCCTCTCCTCCTCTAGCTCCGCCCCCCGCCGCTCCGCCACCGCTCTGCTTTTACTGCTCTGCTCCAATGCCGACGCCTGGTCCTGTCTGGAAACACAGAGGTGGCAGTGATACGGTTACACCAGGGCTGCTGTCTGTCTGCCTGCCTGCCTGTCTGCCTGCCTGCCTGCCTGCCTGCCTGCCTGCCTGTCTGTCTGTCTGTCTGTCTGTCTGTCTGTCTGTCTGTCTGTCTGTCTGCCTGTCTGTCTGTCTGCCTCCTGGGGGTACAGCTCAGTGGCAGATCAGTCTGTGGTTCAGGTCCGGATGCCCCTCACTCTGCTTCCCTACGGAGGTCATTAAAATTTCATCTCATCAGCTCTCATTACTAATGCTGAGGAAGAAATGGAAAACTA
The DNA here is from genome assembly GCF_046629955.1 of Centroberyx affinis. Classification (NCBI taxonomy): domain Eukaryota; kingdom Metazoa; phylum Chordata; class Actinopteri; order Beryciformes; family Berycidae; genus Centroberyx; species Centroberyx affinis. The sequence goes on along the minus strand of NW_027284317.1, from coordinate 28,077 downwards.
CCTGTGCTAAGCAACATTCCTACATGCTCACTTAACATGTGACCTTTGACCCATATTTACACCTTAAGTGTCTAAAACCCAAGAATACTGAATCTGCTTCACTGTTATAACATTAAACTCTACAGTAACATCTTGTGTGTTTCTCACTGAACTGAGTCTGGAATGTGCAAACGCCCAAATCAAGACAGTGGAGACAGTAGAGACAGTCTGGACAGTAGAGACAGTAGAGGCAGTAGAGACAGTAGAGGCAGTAGAGACAGTCTGGACAGTAGAGGCAGTAGAGGTGGTAGAGATCGTCTAGACAGTAGAGACAGTCTGGACAGTAGAGACAGTAGAGACAGTAGAGGCGGTAGAGACAGTCTGGACAGTAGAGACAGTAGAGACAGTAGAGGTGGTAGAGACAATTTGGACAGTAGAGGCAGTTGGACAATAGAGACAGTAGAGACAGTCTGGACAGTAGAGACAGTCTGGGCAGTAGAGACAGTAGAGACAGTCTGGACAATAGAGACAGTAGAGACAGTCTGGGCAGTAGAGACAGTAGAGACAGTCTGGACAATAGAGACAGTAGAGACAGTCTGGGCAGTAGAGACAGTCTGGAGAGTAGAGACAGTAGACAGTAGAGACAGTCTGGAGAGTAGAGACAGTAGACAATAGAGACAATCTGGACAGTGGAGACAGTAGAAATGGAAAACTACCTGTAGTAAGCAACATTCCTATATGCTCATGTAACATGTGACCTTTGACCCATATTTACACCTTAAGTGCCTAAAACTCAAGAATACTGAATCTGCTTCACTGTTATAACATTAAACTCTACAGTAACATCTTGTGTGTTTCTCACTGAACTGAGTCTGGAATGTGCAAACGCCCAAATCAAGACAGTGGAGACAGTAGAGACAGTCTGGACAGTAGAGACAGTAGAGGCAGTAGAGACAGTAGAGGCAGTAGAGACAGTCTCGACAGTAGAGGCAGTAGAGACAGCCTGGACAGTAGAGACAGTAGAGGTGGTAGAGACCATCTAGACAGTAGAGACAGTCTGGACAGTAGAGACAGTAGAGGCGGTAGAGACAGTCTGGACAGTAGAGACAGTAGAGGTGGTAGAGACAATCTGGACAGTAGAGGCAGTTGGACAATAGAGACAGTAGAGACAGTCTGGACAGTAGAGACAGTCTGGGCAGTAGAGACAGTAGAGACAGTCTGGACAATAGAGACAGTAGAGACAGTCTGGGCAGTAGAGACAGTAGAGACAGTCTGGGCAGTAGAGACAGTAGAGACAGTAGAGGCAGTCTGGACAATAGAGACAGTAGAGACAGTCTGGACAGTAGAGACAGTCTGGACTGTCTGGACAACAGAGACAATCTGGAGAGTAGAGACAGTAGAGACAGTCTGGACAGTAGAGACAGTAGACAGTAGAGACGATCTGGACAGTGGAGACAGTAGAAATGGAAAACTACCTGTACTAAGCAACATTCCTATATGCTCACGTAACATGTGACCTTTGACCCATATTTACACCTTAAGTGCCTAAAACTCAAGAATACTGAATCTGCTTTACTGTTATAACCAGATTTTGAGATATATCCAGATTTTGAGTTCTTTGGCTCCCGACCTGCTGATTGAATAAACTGTCAAACTGCCCCACACTGATGTGGTTCAGGCTGTCAGTCTTCCTCTAAAGCGGTCTATGGTCTTGTACAGCTTAACTCCAGTATTATCTACCGTAGTTTAAGGCTTTCATTCCCTGCGTGATCCCTGATGCCAAAAATACAGACGTTCATGTTTCTGCAAGGCAGTTCGGATGAAGCGTCCACCAAAAGGCAAACGTCAAAACCCTGATTATGTGATGTCTTCAGTTTTAAAGGTCCATACCGTATTTCCTCTAATATTGGCCCGGGCCTTTATTTACCTCAACTGCAGAGGGTACCAGGCCTTTATTGGAAGCAGGCTTATATTAGAGACAGGCCTTTATTTCTAATTCCCTCTGTTCGATAAGTGTATTTGCTCATATTTTAGTACGAAGCCTCCTTGTTTTCTGATCTACTTCTGTCGGGGTTCGTTAGGTAGCCGTTTTTTTGTTACTGCAATGCATTACGATAATTACGGTAATCGACGACGGCACGCTCCAGAGACTCCCGAGCCGTCTTGTGGCATACTGCCATCTTGTGGCACTTGTACGTTACTACAAACTACAGTTACATTATATAACAGGCACCAGGAGTTTACTGGTATCCACCGTTGTTTTTTCCTTTGTTTTTTCCCCCGGCCTGTATTTGGGGCCGGCCTTTATTTGTTTGTGTCGACCACGGCCCCATTATCAGACACCCGGCTTTTAATTGACTACCGGCCACTATTAGAGGAAATACAGTATTCTCCACTGTCCAGTGTTTTATTTTGTGTCTTGAGGTCCATTCAAAGCTGTGTCTGTGGTGTCATGTACCAAAAACACTCTCAATCCATTTTGACACGTTCATCTTCCAGCATCTCTCTGAGCCTTACCAAGAACAGGCTGTTTCTGTCGCTGTGTCTTTAAGGCTCAATAATATTAACGACCCTCTGTTCCGATTGGCTAACCATTTCAAGAGTGAAACGTGAGACGCCGCGGCCCGGCGGCTACAGGTAGGGAAAACTCTCCGGTAATAAACAACGACAACCGCTCAACCAATGACACCACAAAGTTATGGAAGTCCAAACGGCTCGTTTAGATGCTCGCTTTTCTAATATGGATTGTGTGGATTTAATTGGCGACCGTGCGTTTTGATACTTAGACCATCCAACTCCTTTATCATCACAGAGGCCTGTCTGGCTCCCTGCTGCCAGCAGGCCCATCAGCTTGGCACAATGAAGACTTTCAAAAACCGCTGACCACACAATAAAGTTTCTGACATGGAGCGTCAGCATCTGAAACTTTTTCCCTGCACAGTCAGCATTTAGTTGATCAAATCACTGAGTTGCAGATAGAGGCTTTCTGTCAATCAATCACTCTATCTGTATTGTAAATAACACTTAAAAGTCAATAAAAACCTAAAAAGTGTCTGCACTGGTGATCTATTGTGCTTTCTGTCAAAACATCGAGATTGCATTTAATATATTTTCTTGTCTGTGAAAAAGAGGGAACATACTGTAATTTCCTGATGGCAGCGGAGGGGAAAACAAACTATTTATTTTTCTGAAAGTGACTAATTGAGAACGGCAAAATCTGAAACGACAGTTCAACTTCTGTTTATATTCCACGCAGCTTTTATTCATCCAGGAATAGTTGACTGAGTTTTCTTTAGCAGTGTCTTGCTTCATATTCATACAGTTTATACACTTTCACATGTTTCCAGTCAGTCCAGGATTCAAACCAGTGACCTTCTGGTCTCAAGCCAGCCTATTGCATAAAAGATGCACATATAATTAGAAATGAATAAATAATGTGTGCTCTGATGGATAAACCAGGCCCACTGTTTGATGTCTGTTTCAAGCAGCCAAAACCTCAGGTGAATTTTGAAGCTAATAAGGAAGTGGCAGCAGGTGGCAATTACTGTTTAAAACACTTTCAATTTAAGTGAATGTGAACTTTAATCTTGGATGAAATGTGACACAGCAGTCTGGACAGTAGAGACAGTAGAGACAGGCTGGACAGAAGAGACAGTAGAGGCAGTAGAGACAGTCTGGACAGTAGAGACAGGCTGGACAGTAGAGACAGTAGAGGCAGTAGAGACAGTCTGGACAGTAGAGACAGTAGAGACAGTCTGGACAGTAGAGCCAGTGGAGACAGTAGAGACAGAAGAGACAGTCTGGACAGTAGAGACAGTAGAGACAGCCTAGACAGTAGAGGCAGTAGAGACAGCCTGGACGGTAGAGACAGTAGAGACAGTCTGGACAGTCTAGACTGTAGAGCCAGTGGAGACAGTAGAGACAGTCTGGACAGTAGAGACAGTCTGGACAGTAGAGACCGTAAAGGCGGTAGAGACAGTCTGGACAGTAGAGACAATCTGGACAGTAGAGACAGTAGAGACAGTCTGGACAGTAGAGAGTGTAGAGGCAGTAGAGACAGCCTGGACAGTAGAGACAGTAGAGGCGGTAGAGACAGTCTGGACAGTAAGACAGTCTGGACAGTAGAGACAGTAGAGGCAGTAGAGACAGCCTGGACAGTAGAGACAGCCTGGACAGTAGAGACAGTAGAGGCGGTAGAGACAGTCTGGACAGTAGAGACAGTCTGGACAGTAGAGACAGTAGAGGCAGTAGAGACAGCCTGGACAGTAGAGACAGTAGAGGCGGTAGAGACAGTCTGGACAGTAGAGATAGTAGAGACAGTAGAGACAGCCTGGACAGTAGAGGCGGTACAGACAGTCTGGACAGTAGAGATAGTAGAGACAGCCTGGACAGTAGAGACAGTAGAGACAGTATGGACATTAGAGGCAGTAGAGACAGTCTGGACAGTAGAGACAGCCTGGACAGTAGAGACAGTAGAGACAGAGTAGATCTGACCTGAGCGTGTCCAGCTCAAACAGGAGATGGGTATGTTCAGTTTGAAGCTGCTGGTGTCCCTGCTGGGCGGAGCCACGCTCCTCTAGCTCCGCCTGCAGCAGCTGACACTTCTCTGTCAGCTGCTCAATCACCTGAGGGAGGGAAGACAAGATGGTTTTACCTCCGCCCACAAAACAAACTGGAAGGAGGAGAAAGTGTGTGAGGAGTCTGTCTCTCTGTCTGTCTGTCTGTCTGTCTGTCTCTCCATCTGTCTGTCTGTGTGTCTGTCTGTCTGTCTGTCTGTCTGTCTATTAGGAAGAAATCTCAAAAAGTTACAAACGGATTTATCTGAAATCTGGTGGACAGATCTCTCTCTCAGCCCAAAGATCAGCTGATTTCGATTTTGATGCTGATCTGGAATTTCCACCATGAGACAATTTTCGAGCCATTATGCTGCGTTCAGGTGCCGGTGGGAAGGTTGGAAATCTGGGACTTCTAAGTCGGCTGCTAAACAGCATTAGAATCACATGCTATTTTGTCGGAAAATCAAACCCAGAATACAAACAATAATGTCCAGGGTACAGCAGAGACAGTAGTAGAGACAGTCTGGATAGTAGAGACAGTAGAGACAGTCTGGACAGTAGAGGCAATAGAGACAGTCTGGACAGTAGAGACAGTAGAGACAGTAGAGACAGTCTGGACAGTAGAGACAGTAGAGACAGTAGAGGCAGTGGAGACAGTCTGGACAGTCTTGACAGTAGAGGCAGTAGAGACAGTCTGGACAGTTGAGACAGTAGAGACAGTAGAGACAGTCTTGACAGAAGACAGTAGAGACAATCTGGACAGTAGAGGCAGTAGCAGAGACAGTCTGGACAGTCTGGACAGTAGAGACATTAGAGACAGTAGAGACAATCTGGACAGTAGAGGCAGCAGAGACAGTCTGGACAGTAGAGACAGTAGAGACAGTCTGGACAGTAGAGGCAGTAGAGACAGTCTGGACAGTAGAGGCAGTAGAGACAATCTGGACAGTTGAGACAGTAGAGACAGTAGAGACAGTCTTGACAGTAGACAGTAGAGACAATCTGGACAGTAGAGGCAGTAGCAGAGACAGTCTGGACATTAGAGACAGTATGGACAGTAGAGACATTAGAGACAGTAGAGACAGTATGGACAGTAGAGACAGTATGGACAGTAGAAACATTAGAGACAGTAGAGACAGTATGGACAGTAGAGACATTAGAGACAGTAGAGACAGTATGGACAGTAGAGACAGTAGAGGCGGTAGAGACAGTCTGGACAGTAGAGACAATCTGGACAGTAGAGGCAGCAGAGACAGTCTGGACAGTAGAGACAGTAGAGACAGTCTGGACAGTAGAGACAGTAGAGGCAGTAGAGACAGTCTGGACAGTAGAGACAGTAGAGACAGTAGAGGCAGTAGAGACAGTCTGGACAGTAGAGGCAGTAGAGACAGTCTGGACAGTCTGGACAGTTGAGACAGTCTTGACAGTCTTGACAGTCTTGACAGTAGAGACAGTAGACAGTAGAGACAATCTGGACAGTAGAGGCAGTAGCAGAGACAGTCTGGACAGTAGAGACAGCATGGACAGTAGAGACATTAGAGACAGTAGAGACAGTATGGACAGTAGAGACAGTAGAGACAGTATGGACAGTAGAGACATTAGAGGCAGTAGAGACAGTCTGGACAGTTGAGACAGTAGAGACAGTCTTGACAGTAGAGACAGTAGACAGTAGAGACAATCTGGACAGTAGAGGCAGTAGCAGAGACAGTCTGGACAGTAGAGACAGTATGGACAGTAGAGACATTAGAGACAGTAGAGACAGTATGGACAGTAGAGACATTAGAGACAGTAGAGACAGTATGGACAGTAGAGACATTAGAGACAGTAGAGACAGTATGGACAGTAGAGGCAGTATGGACAGTAGAGACAGTAGAGACGGTAGAGACAGTCCCCTAACACCCCCCCCCCTCCTCCCCCCTTACCTTGTGCTGGCTGCGGCTCTTGCGGGTCACCTGGCTGAGCAGCGGCTCCAGGACGTCCAGCTCCAGGCGGACCTGCCTCTCCCGGCTCCGCAGCGCCTCGTTCTCCCGCAGCAGGGCGGCGCTCTGCTCCGCCAGCCGGCCGAGCTCCACCCGCACCGCCGCGTTCTCCTGCACCGCCCGCGCCGCCGTCTCCGGCATCCTCTGCTCCGACAGCCGCCGCAGCTCCGCCGCCACGGATGCCACCTGGCCGTGCATCTCCTTCTTCAGCCTGGTGGGGGGGGGGGGGGGGAGTTAAAGGAAAATTACTAGTGATGGGACCAGCTGCTTACCTCACGATACGATATGCGACATGAGGTTCATGGTTTAATACAACCAGGATACGATGTTATACATAAAAGTTCATTGACAACAAAGTCTGACTGTGCAGAATTACCGTATTTCCTCTAATATTGGCCCGGGCCTTTATTTAGCTCAACTGCAGAGGGCACCAGGCCTTTATTGGAAGCAGGCTTATATTAGAGACAGGCCTTTATTTCTAATTCCCTCTGTTTGATAAGTATATTTGCTCATATTTTAGTATGAAGCCTCCTTGTTTTCTGATCTGCTTCTGTTGGGGTTCGTTAGGTAGCCGTTTTTTTGTTACTGCGACGCATTACTGATAATTACGGTAATCGACGACGGCACGCTCCGGAGACTTCTGCCGGCCGAGCCGTCTTGTGGCATACTGCCATCTTGTGGCACTTGTACGTTACTACAAACTACAGTTACATTATATAACAGGCACCAGGAGTTTACCGGTATCCACCTTTGTTTTTTCCTTTGTTTTTTTCCCCGGCCTGTATTTGGGGGCGGCCTTTATTTGTTCGTGTCGACCACGGCCCCGGACATTATCGGAGACCCGGCTTTTAATTGACTACTGGCCACTATTAGAGGAAATATGGTATGTTTATTTCTGGAACACAAATCTTTCTAGCAATGCCATTGGCTGCTAGAATGTAAACAACAAAATGTGAAAAATAGTAAAAAATAAAGAAAAATGCGTGTGTCCAATCTGGTAGTGTATGTTTTAAATTTCCATTTATTTTCAAGTTTCACCTGCAAAGTCTACGCAAACTTTAACAAACTGAATCAGCTGTAACGTTCACACCTGTTGACGTTTTCTCTCTCTGGATAATGAGTGAAGAGAGACGAATCAGAAAGAAAATACACAACAACACCCGCCGACTAAATGACTTCAGTATAATTGCAGACGTGATGCTGACTGTGAAGCAGGTTGTTGTGGCTCCACCTGTCGTTTTCCAGCAGCGCTCTCTTCTCCAGGCTGTAGACGGCGGCGCTGTGTTCTTCCTTCTGATTGGCCAGCTGCTTCTCCAGAGACTCCAAGTCTGACATCAAGCGCTCCTTCTGCTCCCGAAACTCCTCCAGGTCAGCCAGCTTCCCCGCTGGAGAGGAAGAGAGGAGAGGAGAGGAGAGGAGAAGAGGAGGAGAGGAGAGGAGAGGAGAGGAGAGGAGAGGAAGAGAGGAGAGGAGGAGAGGAGAGGAGGAGAGGAGGAGAGGGAGAGAGGAGGAGAGGAGAGAGGGGAGAGGGGAGAGGAGGAGAGGAGAGGAGAGGAGAGGAGAGGAAAGGAGAGGAGAGGAGAGGAAGAGAGGAGAGGAGAGGAGGAGAGGAGAGGAGAGGAGAGGAGGAGAGGAGAGGAGAGGAGAGGAAGAGAGGAGAGAGAGGAGGAGAGGAGAGGAGAGGAGAGAGGAGAGGAGAGAGAGGAGGAGAGGAGAGCAGAGGAGAGAGAAGAGAGGAGAGGAGAGAGAAGAGAGGAGAGGAGAGAGGGGAGAGGAGGAGAGAAGAGAAGAGAAGAGGAGAGGAGAGGAGTTGAGAGGAGAGGTGAGGCGAAGAGAGGACAGGAGAGGAGAGAGAGGAGGAGAGGAGGAAAGGAGTTGAGAGGAGAGGGAGAGCAGTTCCAACTTACATACAATTCAGAAAACAGAATTTAAATTCAGTCGTCTTCAATCTAATTCAATCTAAGTCATTTACACAAACACAAGATCTCAAGTCAGGACTTTAGAAACCTTTTCAAGTCATCAGAGTACAAGTCAGAGTCAAGTCCCAAGTCACCAGAACCCAAGTCAAGTCAAGTCTCAATCAATTCAAACTGGGACTCGAGTCTCCACCTCTGCTCAGAATGAATGTGATAAAGGTGTATTGATGCTGAAATGCTCCCCAGGTAACTGACCCCTCTCTCCCTCTCTCTCTCTCTCTCTCTCTCTCTCCCTCCCTCTCTCCCTCTCTCTCCCTCTCTCTCTCTCTCTCTCTCTCTCTCTCTCTCCCTCCCTCTCTCCCCTCTCCCTCTCTCCCTCTCCCTCTCCCTCTCTCTCTCTCTTTCTCTCTCTCTCTCCCTCTCTCTCTCTCTCTCCCTCTCTCTCTCTCTCTCACCCAGCAGCATGTTGTCGGCGGCCAGCAGCTCGTTGCGGCCCTGCAGCTCGTCCCGAAGCCTCTCTCTCTCTCTCTCTCTCTCTCCCTCTCTCTCTCTTTCTCTCTCTCCCTCTCCCTCTCTCTCTCTTTCTCTCTCTCCCTCTCTCCCTCTCTCTCTCTCTCTCACCCAGCAGCATGTTGTCGGCGGCCAGCAGCTCGTTGCGGCCCTGCAGCTCGTCCCGGAGCCGGTCCAGCCGCAGCCGCAGGGCGTCCCGCTGCAGGCCGGCGTCCCGCTGCAGGCCGGCCAGCCGCTCCTCCAGCTGCGCCCGCTCCTCCTCCCCCTGCAGCACGGAGCGCTTCAGGAACTGCACCGAGTCTCTCTTCTCCTGCTGCAGCAGACCGAGCCGGCCGCTCAGCTCCTTCCTCTGCTCCTCCTGCTCCTCGCACCTGAGCCGACACCTGCAGGACGGGCAGAGGGAGAGACTCTGAGGAGATTCCTGTGGTGCAAACATACAGTAAACTGACAGCTGTGCTACACTCTAAAAACTGCCAGTAACAATTGGGTTCCTCCAGGAATCAAAGGTCAATCAAAGAACCTTTTGTCCTCTATTTTGGTTCCTCCAGGAACCTTACACCTTTTTAGACTTGCTTTTATTGATTTTATGGGTTGAATTATTTGCCTTTTTATTGAATTGTTTCTTTTATACACATTTTATTGTTGTTGTAGGAGCTATTTCATTAGTTAGATTATTTCATTATTATTATTTGTTATTTTTGCATTTGTTTGTATTTAATTTTTTGTAGACACTAGGGGCACTAAGCACCAGACCAATGTGTGTGTGAATGTCAGCGAAACTCCCCCCGAATAAATAAAGGTGAAAAAAAAAAAAAAAAAAGCACTTGTTGGGTGAATGGCAGGATTAAGGATAAAGGTATCAGGTGTGTCAGTGTCAGGTGACGCACCAGGAAGGTTTTTTTTTACCAGAGCAAGAGAGAGGCGGCATGATGAACACATGTATGTTTGCTTTTGAACTGGAAAAAATAAAATCAACCTAAACGTGGATCTTGCCTGGACAATGGACTTCTTAAATTGCCTGAGTACAACCCAACTGAAATGGTGCATCAGTGGCCTTTTGTTGTAAGTTTTATTTTGAAGAAAATCCTTTTGACAAATAGCCACTACAGTTGTTTATTATTGTCTTCTATTGCTTCTCTGTTTTCTTAATATCTGCATTCTGCCAGGAACGTTTTATTCTTATTTTATTTTTGTGAAGCACTGTAGCATGTTTAAATAACTAAGTCAGAGCACTTCCATGACCTGAAACATGTAAACATCATTATTATTAATTATTTTTCTAAAGGGGTGAACAGTCTGGTTTCCACAAATACAACTGTAAGGTGTGTTTTACAACTTACAGTTGTAAAATACCTTCTGCTATGTTCCTGTAAACTGATCCATTTGTAAAATTATCTGATATTTCCTGACTTCCCCAGAGAATCTATCAAATTCCTTCTCCTGTCTGGAATACCTCTCAGTTCCATAATATTCCAGGTATTTAATGACCAGTGGGAATGTTGAGGAAAGCTCGGTTTGGTCAGAGTGTATTTAGCCTAGCTATATACATTGGTGGATATGGAATTTAAATAAAAAACTACAATCAAACTGCTAAACTCTAGGCCTAACTGACTGTGTGTAGGCTCTCTAGCTGATAGGCTACGCAAATGACGTAAAAGTTGCTCTGCAGTGATTAGTTGTGTAGTTAGTTTGAAAAGCACAAGACCAGAAAGCATTTACCCAAATGAATGTCGCGTTAAATATATAATCACATCATTTTCCATGTGTTCACAAACTTTAACGGTTTATTTTCCTGACCACAGGCAGCCGGTCCGCCGTGGTAAAACCAGTCATCACCTGTCCAGCTGCTCCTCCAGGTATCGCACCTGTGTCTGGTAAAACTCCTTCCCTCTGACGTCAGAAGACTCAGACGAGCTTTCTGCTTTCTTTGATTTTCTGTCTTCATCTTTTGCGTCTTCGCTCTTCTTCTCTTTCTTCTTCGGCATGTTGGGTATACTTGGAGAAAGTTCCCTGCGCTGAGAACCCGGCGGAGGAACCAAAACACGCGTTGTTGCCAAGCAACGACGTGACGTCTCCGTCAACTAACGCTGCCTTTAGGGTCTCCTCGTAAATCCCTGCGTCAAACTTTCAGGAGTCCTACTGTAAACAACGACAAAATGGACTGTAACAGAAGTGTTGTTGGTGAATTTGTAGTTTAGGGATCAAGAGACACGCAGAGCTACTTTGTGCTGCTTAATGAAAAGGAGGAAATATGCATCAGGAATATAATTGATGTTTTAAATAATGTAAGTATGCACAAATATGGGTGACAATTAATGTTAAACAAAAAGTGACAGAAAACAGGAGACAGAAACATACAAAATGCATAGTATTCACGTAGAAATCCAATCAATGATATATATAGGCCTAAATAATAAGAAAATAGACCTAATTCACTTTTACCATCAATTGTTGGCAAGACTTCCATATTTTCCTTAAGACATGTCCTCTAAACAGCACATCTTGGGTATCATTGCCACTTTCAAATTATTATATCCCATCATATCATTATAATGTTTCCAAGCTATAGGCCTAGTTAGGATGTCTCATGTGGATTAAGTCATATTTAGAATATTTTCAACAGTACCTGAAGGCATCATCAAACCAGGCCAGAGCATCTTTGTAATTTACAAGTAGATTTTTGTAGATTACAAATTGAAAATAACAAATAAGAAACAAAGAGGTTTATTTCAAAATGAGATAAACGCCTGCTAAATGATTGATCACACAAAAAATAATTACATTTTCATACTTTTTAAAGGATGGGAGGTAACTTCAGTTCTTGGTTGACAAAATGATTCTGATTTTACAGAATGGGTCCAAAAGACTTTAGAGATACTGGATGGTTTTTCCCTCAAATGGATAATGTTTCTGAAATTAACTCTTCAAGCATTACATCTGTATTGGTAGACAATTCTATGTGATAATACATGGAAAAAATATAGATTTAGTCTGTCATTCAATTGCTGTTGGAGGATGTCTCTTTTTTTTGTAGTCATCACCTGCATTAGATGTGATGAGATGATGAGATGAATCGCTGTGGGGAAAACCAGCAGCAGAGGTAACAGGATTCAGCAGGGAAAAATAAAACATAAGCACACAAAGAGAATATAAAACGAGCAATAAAAGGCTTCACAGATTGTTTTGTTTCTCAGTCATAAATAGGATTTGGTATCACACACTCATCCTGCTGGTTCCTGAAGCATCACTGGCTTCAGGTGTTCTAATGTCATGGGAACTTGGCTAGAGAGACCCGAGTCGGCTTCATCAGAAAAAAGGGTAATGGCAGTCAGGCTTGTAACTTACATTCACTGCAGGACAGGAGTTCCCAAATTGTCCCTACATATAAGAATTATCATTAATATAACTTTTAATTTTAATAATTAAACATATCCACCTCAGCTCACTGTAAACTGGGCTCTCACTGGCTGTTGGACTGAATATGTTTATCCTCAGGTCGTAAATATCCAACATGTTTGATCTGACAGGGTTCAGATCAGTCTGGGAGTCGATCGGTTCAGACTGAATCAGTAAACTTCTCTCTACCAGATAATGTTGGCACCGTCGCTCTCTGCCAAGCCTTCCATCAGGTTCCTCTCCTGGTTGTCAAGATGGACAAATACTGTATGTTGTAAACACAGAACTTGAATGGTTATAGCTAACAGTCATTCCCATTCAAATCAACACTCCTGGACGGTCGGAGCGGCGGCCATTTTGATGTGAACCGCTAAACCAGCTTCTGTATAAAGCGACTTGCAGCAAGTCGAGGTTAGCAACGAGGCTAACGTAGCTTCATCACAGACTGTATTTCTCTCTCTAGCTCTTCTAGTCAACATTAGCATGTTAGCAAATGGCAGCAAGGAGACAGAGAAGCTACTTTGGTTCTTGCTGTAAAACCTCTCAGCTCAGTGACTTGCTGAGAGAGTTTTGACAGTTTGCTAACAGACTCATCTGCTCAGTTCTCACAGTGTGACAGACTTTACAGCCTTACTGTCCAGGGGCCAGTTGCATAAACACAGACCTAGTCTTAGACTTAAATGTGTCAAACTTGCTATAGAAATTTATATTTACCTGTTCCTACTATTTCTTGGTTGTTGTAGATCTCTAATGTGTTGTTTCTGTCTCTAAAGACTCGCTCTCTTCTTCAGACTCTTCCCAAAAACCAAAGATTTGGCATCTTGTATGAAACAGCTTCAGTATTTAAACGTCCCACTCTGACAGTTAGGCCGACTCGTTGCCATAACAACAAAGTTCTTAACTCAAGATTAGCCGGGGGGAAGGAGGCTAACATTCCTACCTCAAAATCAGTCAGTTGTAATAGCAACAGACAGTCTTAATTAGACTTGTGTTGTCGCCATAGTAACTAACACTTAAAATTCCATAATCGCCATATGCTGTACTAGCCAAATTACCATTACAAACAGTGGAAGGACTGTTCTATCCATTAAGGTTCTGTGGTTGTATATCTGCCCTCTAGTGTGTCACCAGCCTTGCTCCTGAAAGAAAAAAAAAACATATGTTGTTCCTAGTGCTCGCCTACAGAGGTCGACATCAGTCACAGATGACTTAAAGCCCCTTTAAGCTCCAGGCTAACAGTGACTCTGAGTCCAGAGACATGGCTGTCTTGGTACAGTCTCAGTCTCAGTCTCAGTCTCAGTCTCAGTCTCAGTCTCAGTCTCCATTCATCTGAGCCAAATCTGAGTCTTTCAGGCTGCAGATGCCACCAGCAGAGCCGGCCTTGTCTGGACGACATAATAACTGTTAGTGTGAGACAGTTAGGCTGTTAGTGACAGAGACACAGTCATAACTCTGGTGGCCCAGCTGGCCTGACACCCCCCCCACCCCCCCACCCCCCTTGTTCCCAGAAGGCCAGTGTGAACAGTTATGAAATGACTCTAAAGGAGCATGAGGCAGACTCAGTAAGGAGCTGGTGATGATTTTCCCACATGCAGTGAAAATGGGGGGGAGGGTCGGTGTATGGATCGGTGTATCCGTCTAATGTTATATCTCCCTCCAATCAATAATAATCAATAATTTTCAGACCCAAGCAGTGGAGGATCTTAAAGATCTTCTGAATGGATTTGTGTTTTTCCTTTTGGTCCTGGGGAAGAGTGGGTGGGTTTTTTTCCTTATTGACCGTTTCTCTTTTCTGGTTTTGATTCTTTAGTTTGTTTTTGTTTTGCAGACATTTTTCAGCATACTGCCACGGGTGAATTAAGAGATATGCTGCTAGCAGCTGATTTCAATACTGAGAGTATGGCTTATCATTTTGAAATTTTGACTTAATTTATTTCTACATATATACCTGGGTGGTGAAGGTATGTGTGTGTGTGTGCATGTGTGTCTGTGTGTGTGTGCCGTGTGTGTGGATGTGTGTGAGTGTGTGTATGTGAGTATGTAGTTTATGTATGTATGTATTTACACATGTACATCTTTATATATACATTTTTATTTTGCCAATATTATTATTATTAGAATTGTATAATTTATGTATTTTAATTTCTGTCTATTACTATTTTTAATTTGTTATTTTTATTAATTAATTAATTTATTTTTTTCTAAGCTGTACTCAGTATAAAATGTCAACCTTTTTTGCACATCATATTTCTGCTATGTTATGTTTACCTTTTTAACTGATTGTATGTCTGCAGTTTTTCGTTGAAAATTAATACAAATTTGGTTAAAAAAAAAAAAAATAATAATCAATAATTTTCCACTCTCAGCTCCCAGCTCTTGCTCTCGGCAGACGTTAGAGTCCCTCACTGTAAACTAAACTGTTTTAAAAAATGTTTTTGTAACTTTCTGAATACCGCACAGCTTCTGTGTTATAATTCCTAACTTTGAAAGTAACTGCTGCACCACCGGCCTGATTTTGATGACAGCTGGAGGGACGATGCATCTTGCTGCTGATTGGCCCAAAGGACTGCCTGCATCATTAGTGAGGGACGACATGTTTACTTGTTTGTCTACCCAAGAATGTAGCTGTGCACACTAGCTGTGAATTGTCCATACAGATTCACCTGTGTGTGATATAATTGTGTTTGTGCTTGTGTTGAACGCTGCATGTTGTTTGTCTGGAGCTTTTATGTTTGTCAGGATGCAGGTTTCCTCGCCACCTCCCTCCCAAGATCGACATTTATAATCTCAGTGGAACCGCCTGATTACATAAAGGTCAAATGAATGAAGGCAGGTTTTTGGTTACGTGTTTCAAAATCTGATCGGTTGGTTCTCTGTGATTCTTTTTTTTTTTTACAGGAAGTGTTGGCAGGAAATGTTGCAAGTCGTTGACAGCTCACTCCCTCCACACACACACACACACACACACACACACACACACACACCCACACACACACACACACACACAGCCTGGAAAGTGATCAATGGCCTCCCTCTGTGGCTGAATGTTTTCTTTTTGTATGTTTTTCTCTTTTAAACGACAGTCCACTCACCTTTAGTAAATTCATTCTTTATTTTGACAGAGGGAAAGCAGGGAGGGAAACACATCAGGGGAGACACATATGTATAAATATACATATGAGCCAAAATTAGATACCCACCATTTGACATCTAATGTACACTAAAAGTTGTAAATGGTAAAGTACAATTTGCAGTAAAATTTTAATCAGAAATGTACTTTCCTACTGTATTGTATGATGATAACTGTTCTTTATAGGGGTTCTTCTGCCTGGAAGATGCTCCCCACCAACATCAGACAGATCAAAAACAGATTTTCTTTCAAAAAGTCACTAAAACAAAAATTGATGACTCTCAAATAGCTGTTATTGCGTTGTTGCTGTTTTGAAACCTTTTTGTTTGTTTTTATTTATTTTTTTGGTGCTGTGTGTTTGTGACAATTTTGCTTTTGTTTCCATTATAGGTTACTGCTATTTATTGTTTTATGTGTAGAGTCATTTCATTTATTTTCTGATCTTTATATTTGGCTTATATGGCTTTTTCTTGTTAATACTGTGTGATTTCAAATTGTCTTTTTATTGTTGTTGTTTTTGTGTGGACCCCAGGAAGACAAGCGACCACTCTGTGGAAGCTAATGGGGATCCAAATAATGAATAAAGAATAGAGAATAAATGACTGTCCTTTACCTAGTGACCTAGCAAAAATAGCAAAATCTAAATTAAAAGCATGCTTAACATGCTTAAAATAGTAAAATTTGAATCAGAAATTCAATTTATGATGCTAAAAATAGTAAATAGTGCAAAAAAAATTTTTTTTAGCATGTCAGTTTTTTTAAATTTAGCTTAGATTTTGTTATTTTTAAAGGACAAAGGTAACTTGAATATTCGGTTGACAAAGTGATCGCACTTTAACAGATAGAGGTAAACTTTTTATCCCCAGAGAGAAAATTTGTTTGATCACATTAACAGATGATAGAAATCCACATGAGAAAACCTATAAATATAAACAGTAATGTAAGACAACTATCTCATAAAACACATGGGTTAGGCACATGGGCAAATCGTTTTATATCTTACTAAATGGAGTTTGTGGTCTAATGTGGAAGTTTGGGAACCCCTGATCTAGGCAACCATGCACACAGCAATGAGTCATGTGATCACAGATTTAGGAAGTATAATTCATTGTGGTGAGAAAAGTGGTGAGAGAATCATGTAAAAAAAAAGGCTTTTCCTAATACAATAACTACAAAAAAAAGAAACAATATGTGTACATTTTTGTTCTGTACTAAGGTTTGGAGAAGTGGCACATTTTACCTCCATAGGGTTCAACTTGCCCCGTTCTTATGCTCAACTTACCCCTACTTTGGGGAAAGTTGTGACAAAAGACCAACACTTTTTTTTATTGGGCCGTACTTCTAAAACTGTATTGGCAACAGAAGATGTTTTAATTTCCATGAATACCCAACAAACCTAAGTATACATTACAAGTTTTGTTTGGAATAAATGCACGTTTACTTTGTAGTAGTAGTGCAAAATGTAAAAAGTGTCTACTTTTACCCCGTTTTCCCCTACTGTGAAACTGTAATAAATTGGCATTATGTCTCATTATATCTCAGCATTATGGTCTATGTGTGATACATACAGAATAGTGATATTTTTTTGGCATCTTTGTTGTCATGGGGAAAGGGAGAAAGTTTGATCATAACCAAAAATTCCTTTTTCTGACTTCACACTGGAAATATAGCCAGATCACTTTGAGATTATCCTATGACACACATTTCCAATGAGAAGTCAGAATATGACTTGTCACCACATTGCAGAAGGCTGACGAATGAAACTACTCTGAAATTCAACCCACACTTCCGCTGTGTTCAGACAGGAAGCAGATTCACTCTGTTGGTAAAAGCATGCTGAGTGGAGGAGGCAGTTAGATTTTTAGATGTTTAGATGACTGAATATCGGGGAACATTAGAATATTCTCCCTCTGAACCCCGTCTCTGAACCATGAACAAACGAAAACTGAGTAAGTTGCATTTTAATTTATGATGCTGCTGTGCAATATTGCAGATTGGAAACGTTTCATTCCCAAATAAGATTTAAAAAAGTGACACAGATCCTTACAAAAAACATCAATAGCACAAAATGAAAACAAATTCTGTAAAGGATAGTCGGTAAATTGAGTCATTGGGAGACAAAACAACAGACTGGAACCTCTATATTTTAAATATATGGAGTGTTGAAGCTCACATAATGATTTTTTTTCCAAAATGAATATAGTGTTTTGGAAATTAGTTCTGTTAGAGACAGAAACAGCTTAGTATGATGAGTCAGGGGAAGGGGTTGATGCAAGTTTCTTTGTGTAATTCTATAAAAGAATGTGATCTATTGATACTTGTTTTACTGTGTGTGTGTGTGTGAGTGTGTGTGTGTGTTAGCTCTTTGTTCACTGTTCCACTTACAAATAGGTTTTTGGTCTATTGTAAATGAAGCATAGATGGGTCTTTGTTTAGTTTCAATGGAAGCAGCCCAGTTGAGTGCAGAGTGCAACACAATGTTGAAGTAAGAAAAAACAGCAAATGTCTGCTGGAGCGATGACAGATAACTATTTTTCTCTTCTTCTGCTATTTAACTTGTCAGTTACTTCACCATTTAAAGGGGAAATTCACCCATAATACATCTCAGAGTCACTGAAGACGATGCGTTCAGTTCAGTCAAACCTGGAAGCAGGGTTGAAACCTTTTCATTAATACTTGAGATGATGTTAATAACTCCAATGCACCACATCTGTTTAGATTCATATATCTTTATTTAAAGTTACCCATAATAGCCCTTGTATAGTTTCAGTGGCAGCAATCCAGCTGAATGCAGAATGAAATGAAGCGTTGAACTAAGAGAAAACAGCAAATGTCTAGTGAAGAGTCAACAGTTAAGGATTTGTCTGTTCTGCTGCTGTTCATCTGGGTTAGGGGTTCGATTCCCACTGGTACCAACTATCCTGATGATGCTCTCTCAGCACTGTAAGGGTCTTTGGATAAAAGCGTCCACCAAAGAAGGTCTTTAAAGGCTACAGAAACATTTTTCTCCAAACCAACTAGGTCTAATTGTGTAAACTGTAGCTGACAAGTAGTTTTAACCAGCTACACATCACACCACATAAAGTTATGCTAGTGTTAGCGAGCAGACACAGCTAACACAAACGATGTGACTGTCAAAGAAACATAGCTAAGAATATGAAGCATAATGTTAGCAAACTAAAGATAAAAGCTGCTGTTGATAATTAAAAAAAAAGAAACTTAGCTGGTTTGTCGTAGCCGATAACCAGTTTAAACCAGTAATTAAACAGTAGCAACTATACTTTATGCTACATAAAATGATGCTAGCATTAGCGAGCCGACACAGCTAAAATAAAAAAAACACTACTAAGAATATGAAGCATTATGTTAGCATATTAATGCAAATGTAAAGACTGTTAATGCTGAGAATGAATAAGAATTCAACCTAGTTGGGGAGGAGGTATAATGCTAACAACATGAAGTAATAGTAGCAGCAGTAGTTGGATAGCTGAGAGTAATCTTTTTGTTCAAAAACCTATTGAGTTTGCTAGTGTTTATATCCACTTGGCCGTCTTCCACACAGGGTTTTCCACCCTGAGTGATGCATCAAGTATGGCCGCCATTTTATTGTAATAGGTTTCTTTTATTTTATATCCATGTGTTAACTATTTGTACAGGCTAGTTTCCCTTACAAAAAATCCCTGTGGTAAAGTACCACAGAATTTGCTTGTCCTGTGGTACCAAGACGAAGTACCAGGGAATACCACAGCAACATTTTCAGGTACCACAGGTTTCCCCACTGCACTGGATAATGGGTATCACTAATAAACAAACACAACCAGGGAGCTAGTTAGCAAGCTTTCTTGTTTTCTCCTGTTGTTCATTCTTTTAATCACAGTAATAAACACCCTCTCTGGTATTATTACCAAATGAATTAGCACCAAATGTTATAGGATGTGTCTGATCAGGGTGAAGGAAGTCAGACTTGTTTTTGGTGAACTACCCCTTTAAGCAATGAGATAAAAATCTTGTATCTTCAAAGAGAAAGCATTGCAGTAAGAAAAACACAAAGACTGAACCATTTCGAAACCTTCAGAGTGGTTTTGTGTTGAGTTTTCCTGGGCCTGCTCTGCCTATAGAGAACTACAAAAACATTCAGTGAAAGTCATCAAACTTTTAGTTATTTATTATCTTTTACTTATTGCCACTGCACAGCACTTTACTCGATTTGATTTTGTACTTTATTTTGCACTTGACTTGCAGTGCATAATGTTGGATCTGGTATTGTTTCCCATTTTTGGTTTTTCAGTTTCTGGTTCAGTGTGGTAGGAGTTGGTTTATTCCGGGAATTTCTGTGTTCTATATTTTTGATGCTTGTTGTTGTCAGTGTTTTTATGTTTTTATGTAACCTGATGTGTTTCGATGCCCACTGCAGACCGAATTTCCTTCGGGATAATAATAAAGTTGAAGTTGGAGTTGTGAGCCTTTGCCATTACATAACAATCCAAAATAGTATCTTTTCACTTTCCTTTGGTCTAACTCTCAACTCTCTCTATCACATCTCCCTTGGTTCTCTCTCTCTAAATCATTAGTCTATATTTAGCTGAGGAAATAAATATCTGTCAGGGTTCTCAGCCTGTAATTGTTCCCCGGGGGCAGAAACATAATCAAACATGGCAGAGAGCTCAGGTCACAGTTCAGAACAGAAACCGCTGAGAGTTTCACCAGACTGGGGTACAATAACATTCCTCAGATGACTTAAACGCAAAGAAAACATTCTCCTTTTTCACAAGACAAAGTGAAAATTACGTGTTCGCAGTCTCTTGTCCACTGGTGATTTAATGGTCCAATATTATCCTTGAATGTTGAATGTTCGTTGTAAAATATACGACTACAGAAGCGGCCTGATTGGAAGGATTCAAACAGTTGTTTTAGGGCAGCGTGTCAGTGGAGACCACACCCAGTTGTGATGCACTATTTGTAATTTGACTTTGTCCTCTGTGCAGCCTTGATACCATACGAAGAGCTGTAGGGCCTGTTCCTAAATGTTATCGGTCCACTTTGGAAAGATAATTATTGAGTTCATCATTCAATATTTTAAAAATACAGAGGATTCAGTCTGTAAAATACTGGTACCAGAATTTGTTTTAATATGATGCTATCCATTATCTTTTAAGACTACGTGTTTCTTTTTCATATCTCATTTTGAAATTAAAGGGTAACACTTTACAATAAGGGTACATTAATTAAGGGTTAGTTAATGCTTAAAAAGCATTAACTAACCCTTAATTAACAGTTAACTAATGTGTCTGGTAATAATTTACTAATGGTGTTCATGTAAACTAAGGTAATCATTTATACATTATTCAATAGTTTATAAAGATGACTATTTAACTGTTAATTAAGGGTTAGTTAATGCTTAATAAGCATTAACTAACCCTTAATTAACAGGTACCCTGTTGTAAAGTGTTACCAATTAAAGTCTTAATATATTCATTTCCACATGAAAAATCAAATTCCTATAACGTGACTCTCTTTATTAGTGATGTAAAATGTCATAATATGGTAACGCTGCCTTCAACTTCCCAGGTGTCAAGTGGTTCGGAAGCCTCATCAATCTGTCCTCCCGCCGCCCGCCAGACGAGACTAAGCAGAAGACCGCCTCAAAGCATGATGGGACCCGAGGCGGCGACCCGGCGGGCAACCAGTCGGTGGATGACATGGAGTCGTGCCTCCGCAGCCCCGGCTACGCCCGCTCCAGCGACATGTACACCCACGTGGGCACGGTGCCACGCAGAGAGAGGCAGAGGAGCTGCAAGGACCCGAAGAAGAAGAAGGAGAAGAAGAAAGAGGGGGGCGGCGGCCAGGCCGAGGCGGGCGGGGGGCAGAGCCAGCGGCGGGCGGGGGAGCAGGTCCGGGACTCGCCTCTGCTCAGCGCCCTGTCCGGCCTCAGCCTCACCGCTCTGGACAGGCCGCTCCCCGCCGTCCCCGTGCCCGCCCACCCTCCGCCCCCTCCACACTCTCTGGCGTCAGACGGACGCTCCTCAGAGCCGAGGACGCCGTCGGGGGAATCCTTGAGCCGTGAGGATGCTGTAGAAAAGCCCTCCGACATGGCGGCGGCGGCGGCGGCTGCGGCGGCGCCCGGGCCGCCCTCCCTAGCGAACAGACCGAACGGCGTTTCGGCCGGCCCGGCGCAGGACCTGTACGTGCCGATGGACCCGATAGCCGCGGCGGCCCGCGGCCACGTGGAGCAGCGGACTGGGGAGCGGCGAGGAGTAATGAGGACGCAGGAAACCAACAATCTCCCAGCGGGGTCACAGGAAGTGGAGACGCTTGACAGGTGAGAAACTAGTTCAGTTCAGTTTCAGGTCTGACTGGCTGTCAGGTCGTCTGATGAACAAACTCAGCAGCATGCAGGGCTGGAGCTCAGCACTCAAAGACACCTTGACCTTTAAAAACAGTGATGTGGTGATAAATAAAAAGTTTTCTGAGATATAAATAAAAAGTTTTCTGAGATATAACCTTCAGTTGGTGATCATCATCAGACAGACAAACACCAAACACAGATTAGATAAAATTTTCAGAAAGCATTAATTTATGCTTATTTTCCCCTTTAAAAGCCCCTATGTGTATGTAACTTAGACCAGTTTGATACTAAGAAACTATAAATTTACCTCATAAAGACTTACAGTATATCAGCCTGAAAAGAAGAGAGAAGAAGTGAGATTAGCCTACTCTCACTACATCCCTCTGTGCTTTTATTTTGAAATTAAAAAAGTGAGTAGACTCCTTCCCATATGAGGTGATAAACTGCTGAAGATGGATGAGCTACATTGTCAGGTTTTATCAAAATTTCGAAAAAAAAAGAGAAAGAAAAAAAGATGTTAATGATATTTTCGTAATTTTTTAGTAGTGTAATATTGATACTATTAATATAACAACGAAACAACAACAATAATAATAATAATAATAATAGCCAAATAATAATAATAATAATGATAATAATAACAAGAATAGATTTTAACAATATTTTCTCACTATTTTATTGTAATAGGCCTAATACGTACACATTAATACACATTTTTATATAAATATCTATATATTATGTAAATGTTGTATTTATTATGTAATATTTGATTAGTGTTACAATGTAATAATAGTACTACTACTAAAGAAAATTACGATAATAATAATAGTAAATTCGCTTTTATGATTAAACTAAATATATTATTATTAGTAATATAATTAAAGTAGCGGGACAGCAGCCTCTGGTCCCTCCCTGCTGCTTCAGTCAGCTGCTTCACTTCAGAGCAGCAGGCGGACAGACAGGACAGGCAGGCGGACAGACAGGACAGGACAGGACAGACAGGACAGACAGGACAGGCGGGCGGACAGTTGGACATAATGTGGGAAGTTGCGGACTGTTCCCGCCGGTCAGCGCTTTCTGGGATGGAGACGGTGAGGAAAAGGTGAGAAAATAATAATTATAACTTTCGGCGTGATTTTTTTTAAATGTTTTATAGACTGTAACTGCGCTGTGAGGCTGCAGGTCTGTGGGAGTTTAGCAGGGAAGCGCTGAATACTAGTGTAGAAATCACTGATGAAGGGAAAGTCACAGTAGGGCTATATTAGTGAAGTCGCATCTGTTAAAACTGCACTATTAATTGCCTGCACGTTTAAAATGTCCAGCAACTGCTTAAATATTTATCTTCAATCGGTTTTAGCTGCATGTAATCTCATGTTTGGTGCATGTTGTGTCAAAACACAGCCACATGTGTTTGGTGTTTTTCTGCCTATAAAACATGAAAAGCTCCCAGTAAAACATTTACAGCAACTATAGTCTCCTTTTAAGTCCGCGGGCTGCGGGCTGGATGTCCAGTCTGTCCTGCTCCCAGTTCAATGTCCTGCTGTCTGTTTGTTGTGTGGAGGAGAGCAGCGCTTCTTACATAAGACGAGGAATGTGGTCATGTCTCTGTTTTCAGCCAAAAGCATGATAAGCCTGGCAGTGATGGAGCTGGCTGACCCGGTTTACACTTCATACAATGTCCCACTCAAGTAGAAGTCCTGTTACTGTTAGAAGTAAAAGTAAAAATCTGCTGAAGTAAAAGTAAGAAGTGTCTGATTTAAAATCCTCTTTAGAACAGAGAGCGTTGTCAGCTGTGATCTTTTCCATGTGACTCTAAAAGGAGAGAGGACAGAGTTCAGACTAGATTCTGTTAACTGGAAACATTAGAAATGAGAAAATAAAGTGCAGAAACAAAGTAAAGTCAGATTCCTCTTCTCACTGTGAATGGATCCACAGTTTGTCAGTTTACGTTGATCCAGTTTCTGCTGCTGATGGAGAGACACAATCTGTTCTGTGATGGATGGGATTTAAAATGTGGTAAAGTGCAATACTTCAGTGAAAATCTACTTATGTAAAAATTGAATTACTGACCTTATAAAATACTCAAAAAAGTACACAAAAAAAGCTACAGTAATCAGAGTAAATGTAATGAGTTACTTCCACGCCTTGAACTGTTACTATTGCAGTCAGGTCGGCCTATAAGGAAGTTCAGATCATTTTGTCGTCAGTACAGTGGCTGGCATGTGCCAAAATTCACCAGCTGATTTTGCGGTTTCACTAGCCAAGTAGAAAAAGACTCTAAATGCTGTCAAGAGTGTCGACTAACCCATCAAGAAAAACAACACTGTCTCTGAGAGTGAAAAACTGAGAGTGAAAATCAGTCCACAGCTCAGTTCACACTTTTGACAGTTCTGACCAGCCGCCGCAGAGACATTTAAAAAAAAAAAAAAAAAACTCTCCAATCAACACTGTCAACTCCAAGTAATTGTTACTGAAAAATCAACACTTGAAGACTGGAAAATTTTGCTGTGTACCTCGTCTTACAAGCAAGTATAAAAAGGTAGAAAGGAAGAACAATCCTGATGAAGACTTTCTGCCGAAGCCGAAGTTGTTTTTTCTGTCCCAATAAAGACAAAATCATCCACCAGCCTCCAGGAGAAGCTGAATTTATTCTTCCTACCAGCCACTTTCACTGTTTCACCAGCCAACAACATGTTCAGAATAGAATAGAACAGGACTCTAACTGATGGTTGTTTAGCTGCCAAAGCGTCTGGGGCAGCAGCCTCACAACCACAAAACAACCGCTAACCCCGTCTCACGACCAAGCTGCACAAACTCAGAAAAGAAAAACATAATTTAAGATCCATTGTCTCTCTGTCATGTAACCCTGATGAAGGCTTTCTGCTGAAATGCGTTGGTTTTTCTCTACGAATAAATATGAGTTTTTAGGGATCCATCGGTCTACAAGAGAAGCTGAATTTATTCTTCCTTCCTACAATAGACAAACTCTGCCACTATCAGCCATTTTCACTATTTCACCAGCCAACTAGAGTTTCTATGGAGCCTCTTTACGTGCACAAATTGTCAAAACGTGCCCTCGAAACAGTGATATCGTGCTCTGGATATATAATACATGCACTCTTCAGGAGCTTATAAAGAGTCAGTGCACATATTGGTGATTCTGTTTAAATGTGGCCTGTCCTGGGTGTGTTGCAGCACCTGATTGTGTTTACATGGCCTGAAGGTTAAGTGGCTGAATATGTTGCAATATTTGGGGGATTTGCCTATTCAGTGTAAACAGACAATGGATATTAGCATACCGAATCCTTACTAGGCCTATCTGCAATACCTAAAAGGTTCCTTTTAAGTTGCATTTTTTCCTAAACTGCACAGTTTAACGAACTCGAGGGAACGAAATGTATCTCGTGCGCACGTTACGGTAAATCGTGGACTCAATATAACTTTTTTTCTTTCCCAATGGCCACTCCCGGGCTCCGTAAAGTTTCGGAGTAGAATGGGACTTTAACTGATAGTTGGTTACCTGTAGACAAGACCGACCGACTATCACTACCTCATCTTACAACCAAGGTGCACAAACGGTAGAAAAGGGGAGAAAGGAAGAACAAATGAATCTACTCTTGGAGACCAGTGGAAGCCTTAAAAGTGTCTTTACTGGTACAGAAAACCCTGGTGAAGGTTTTCTGCCAAAGCCTGTTGGTTTTTCTGTACCAATAAAGACCATTTTTTACTAGATCGTCCAACAGCCTCCAAGAGAAACTGAATTCGTTTTTTTTTCTCTCTTCACAGCAGACAAAACCTACCAGACACTCTCACTAGTTTACAGTTTCGGAGTCAAATCAGACTCTAAAGGAAGGTGGGTGACCTTCTAAAGGGCTGGTAGCCAAAAGTGACCAGCATCTGGTTAGCGGCTGCTGACTGCTGGTGATTTCCCAACCTGATTGGGGTCAAGATCAGTCAGTGAGTTCTGCTTTCAGTCTGCGGATCAGAAGAGGAGAAGTGCTTATCAGATCTAAACCTGACCTGCATTTTAGCTGAAGGCAGTGACAGTGTTTACCCGCTGTCATACTTCTGTTTTCCTCTCAACACTGTGCGCTCCTTATGGGCACTGTCATATTTGTTTTGGGTTACCATGGGATGCTTTGAACCACAACCAGTGTCTGAGTGTGTGTGTGTGTGTGTGTGTGTGTGTGTGTATGCAGTACAGGCTTGCATGCAAGTGTTTGTGTGTGTAAGCAAATGTGTCGTATGTGTGTCATCTGTGTACCTGAAGATATTTTCTGTGTATGTGAGCATTATGTGTGTGTGTGTGTGTGTGTGTGTGTGTGTGTGGGTTTGATCTCCCATGGTGCCTTGTGATTGCTGCTGGCTAACGATGCAGGAAGTGCTGTAAAAGTTGATGTTCGTGGAGGGATGCGAGCCGCCAGGCAGAGGGAGTTTCCTCTGATCTCAATGGACTCCAGTCAGACTCGAGTCCCAGTTTTAATTGCTTGAGACTTGACTTGATGAATGAAGAGAAGACTTGAGACTTGACTTGACTTGGGTTCTGGTGACTTGAAAAGGTTTCTAAAGTCTTGACTTGAGATCTTGTGTTTGTGTAAATGACTTAGATTGAAAGTGATGAGATTTGTTCCAGCAGACGACTGAATTTAAATTCTGTTTTCTGAATTTGTATGGAATGATTGAATTTATTGAAGTTGAAACTGATTATAGAAATCAAACTCATGATGCTCTTACCAAGTTTTTATCCTATTAAAACCATATTGCATTGAAAAGTCCTAGATATTTAGTTTTCTTTAAGATATTAAATTGATACTGGACTCTTGATTTGTTCTGACTTGACTTGCTGTTCTACATTTAGACTTGAGACTCGACATTAATGACATGGACCTGACTTGGTAATCTACATTTAGATGTCATGTTCTTTCTCTAGTTATGAGAGCCTTGAAAACTTATTTGAAAATGTTCTTAAAATGTAACATAACAAAACATTCCTATGACGTTCTGACGTTATGTCTTAACTCCCTTAACTGTATGAATGTTCTTTGAATGCTTTCCTTGAACCTTCTTTGCAACTGTCTTCAATAACGTTCCTTTAATGTTATTCCTAACCTTACCTAACATTCCCAAGTATGTATATAGAATGTCAATAACTTAAAATAGTCATGTTTTTGTATCTCCCACAGTATATTAATCAGACCTGACTATGCTAGACTCCTACTAAATAAAAATAACACCAGTATGATACGGGTTCCATCCTAGAACAGATAACAGTCATCCAGATAAATCACATACAGATATGAGCAGCAGTCCTGAACTGAGCATGAAGGCCTGTAGTGTGAACACAGCTTTATAATTGTCAGGGAAAATCTCATGCAATTTGTTTTACTTGTGTGTGCACACATCTGTATGTGCTGTATGTGCTGTATGTGTGTGTGTGTGTGTGTGTGTGTGTGCGTGTGTGTTTGCGTGCTTGCGTTCCTGTTGGTGTGACTGTTCTGGGAGTTTGTGTTTAGGAACAAAAGGTCAGCTCCCTTGACATTACTCATGGAAATATGCTGATGTTGAGGAAGAGCAGAGAAACTGAAAACTGTTCATGCTGCCAGCTTCACTGCTTCACTGACACAACACACCGCTGCTGTCAGGGGGAAACCACGCAACTGCTGCTGGCTGTTTCTCCCTCTTCTTACATCACTTCAAAGTTCCCATGTTCATTAATGTGCTGAGTGAGTTTCATCACTCTTTGGCCCTTGAAACCTGAGAAGATCCCATTATATGATTTGATAAATACGTATGAATCATTGAGAGCAGAATCATTGTTTTGTTGGTTCCTGGAAAGCAGACTTGGTGCAGATACGAGTTTTCACCCAGCAGCAGAAACACTCCCATCCTCCCTGAAGGAGTGTGTTGTGTTGCAAGCTGTTGCTGGGTGTTGTCATGTTACTGCTGCTGTCAGAGTGTTGAGAAACAACCAGAAAACACAGCATGTTCTGTACTGACTGTACTGCTACTACTGCTAACAAATACTGCTACTAGTACTACTACTGCTACTACTACTGCTACTACTATTACTGCTACTACTACTACTACTACTATTACTGCTACTACTATTACTGCTACTACTATTACTGCTACTACTGCTACTACTACTACTACTGCTACTACTACTACTGCTGCTATTACTATTAGTAGTACTATCATAAATGATATAATAATACACTTTATTTATGTAGCACTTTTAAACAGTTTACAAAATGCTTCACAGTATATC
>NW_027284316.1:10000-43844 GCF_046629955.1 Centroberyx affinis | reverse complement strand
CTCACATCCTCTATAGCTTTTAGACTTCTTGATCTGTCTGGTTGTACATGAACGCCTTGTGTTTTCATTTTTGTTTTTCTGGCAGCACTATCTTGATGTTCTGTGTTTAGAGTGATTTAGAAAATATATTGTGACATTGTGCAGCGCTTTGATCAGCTCCAGCTCTTTTTAAATGTGCTCTATAAATACATTTGACTGCACTTGACTGGATAGATAGGCAGAAATCAATAGACAAAAAGCAATAAGTCCTTTTTATGCTTAAATACTATCACTTTTATAGTTTTTTATGAAGTAGTTCCTTCATTTATTGCTCACTAAGAGTAGCTGAATCTTTCTTTTTTTGAAGAAAAAGAAGTGTGGGATGTGACATATTTCACTTTGGCATATTTAATGTGACCGAACAGCAGCAGCAACAGCAACGTCAACCACAACAGCAGCAATAACAGAAACAGCACAAAAAAAACAAAAGCAGAAAAAGAGAGAGAGAGAATCAGAAAAAGACAGAGACAGAGAGAGAGACAGAGGGTAGAAAGTCCATCCAAATGCCAAACAACAATAACAACAAAGTCAGGAAGATAACAGCCTCCAAGCAGCATCTCACACAGTCGGGCCGCTGGGGAAAAAAAGTCCGCTCTCTGTTCCAGTGCCAAGTCTCTCCCAGCGAGGCCGGCCTTTATAGAGATGAATAAACCCTGCCAGCAAACAGGAAACAATGCCTTCACTTCTGCGCTGCACATATATACAGTATCTCTCTCAGTGCGGAGCGAAGAGGAGGAGGGAAGAAACAGAGCGGCGGAGGGGAGCTATACAGTGTGTGTGAGAGAGAGAGAGAGAGAGAGAGAGAGAGAGAGAGAGAGAAACAACTCTCCTCTAAACCTCCTCCAACTTTTCATAATTAATGCTATTAGGCAGCTGTTTTCACATTTGTAACTTAAAGCGAAAATGTGCTTTGTGGTTTTGGAGAAGGTCCCCCGAAAAATATTGTGGGAGGTGCTGGGGGAGTTTTGAGGTGCGGGGGTCACTATTGAGGGCCAATCCAATCTCTGTGCGCCCAAAGCAAGAGTTGTGTCCGGATTCTCGGTAGTAAGTCGGACTTGTTTCCAGTGGGGCGGTCACCAATCCTGTTTGTGACATTCATGGACAGGATTTCAAGGCGTAGTCGTGGAGGGGAGGGGTTTCAGTTTGGTGGGTTTAGGATTGCGTCACTGCTTTTTGGTCCTGATGGCATCATCGGTCTGTGACCTTCAACACTCACTGGATCGGTTTGCAGATAGATAGATAGATAGATAGATAGATAGATAGATAGATAGATAGATAGATAGATTTATTAGACAAAAATTGAAAAACATACATGATAGGCTGATCATTACACAGTCCCCATATAAGATTTTTAAAATTGTCGAGGATTAAAATACACAAAAAAGCCCGAGGGCTTATTTCCATTGTGGTCCTCTTCCACAGTACAAGATGGCAGGTTGAATAAGAAAGTGTCAAGCAAGAATGACATTTTGCTAAAATAAAACAACCAGTGAAACAAATAAAACAATCAGAAAAACAAATAAAACAAAAAAATAAAACAAATAAAACAAACAGTAAATCATGCAAACATTCGGCTGGGATGAGGATCAGCACCTCTAAATCCGAGGCCATGGTTCTCAGCAGGAAGCCGGTGGATTGCCCACTTCGAGTTGGGAATGAGTCCTTACCCCAAGTGAGGGAGTTCAAGTGTCTCGGGGATCTTGTTCTTGAGCGAGGGGGACCACGGAGCGGGAGATGGGCCGGAGCGGGAGCAGTACTGCTGAGCCAGAAGGCAAATCTCTCGATCTACCGGGCAATCTTCATCCCAACCGTCACCTATGGTCATGAACTATGGGGTCATGACCGAAAGAACAAGATCGCGGATACAGGCGGCCGAAATGGGTTTCCTCAGGAGATTTTGTCTCTCAAACCCAAATCTGAGAATAAAACAGTCATTCTTCTACATCTTCTAATTGTGTTAACTTCTTGTAAATGAAATGCTGAAGATGAACATTTCATCAATTTGCTTGGGACCCCCTGGATCCCCCTCAAGGACCCCTGGTGGTCCCCGGACCCCACGTTGAGAACCACTGTTTCAAGGCACAGAAATTCACTGATATCAGTTAGATTTGGAGAAGTTCAGACTTCAGAGTGTGGGTTAGATTTATCAAGAGAGACGGAAAAAAGTTATTTTGGCTTCAAACATGAAGAGAAACCCTACAACAATAACAGTATTCTTTCATACCCTGAAGGCCAGACCTGTGCCATTACTTTCACATCTTTAACGTCTCTTTGGAGCACAAACAATAATTACCACGGAGCAAACAACATATTTTTGCCCTCTGGGTTTGGTTCATCTTTAATGGGGAAAACTATCCTCCAAAACACGGAGCCAGCCAGCCAGGCAGCAGTAGCCAGGATGGGGAAATCACCAGCAGCATTCGTCTGCTCCACCAGACTCTGTGGCTGGTGTCCAAGCGCGCGGTTTCTTTTCTATTCGACAAAAGCAATGTGTCTGCTGAAAACAGTGAAAGCGGCTGATGAATTGTGGGGATCCGGCAGCTTCAGTTTCTCAGCCGGCAGATGAGAAAGTTAGTTTGGGGCTCCGGCGGAGAGTCCTGGGGCGGCGCCGGGATCGATCACTTTGACGGACTGACTCATTGACGCTGCTGTGGGGGAGGGGGGGGGGGGGGGGGGGGGGGGGGCGAATACTTAAGGAGATTAAAATGAGCAATGTGCCAGCACGCCACTTCACTCCGAGCAACAGGCCGAGACAGGGAAGCCCTATTGGCCGGCCGAGGGTGGTTGGTTGATTGATTGATTGATTGATAGGCACGGGGCAGGCCTCAATCAGCATTTTCGCTGCCCAAGTCGAGAGGTGGAGACAGGGGGGAGACTGAGCTTCATTTATCTCCTTCTGCGTGGGGTTTCTGTCCGGCTTTTGTTTTCTCCCCTCTTCCTTCACAGTGAAGTCAGGACAGAGAGGCACAAAGTGAAAATCCTCCTCCAGCAATCTAATCAGCCCAGTCAGACTTGAAAGCTCCATTAAGAAGGGTTCATCTAAAAAAGTTTTTAACCTTTATTTATCCATCTAGAATTGACTGAGCACTTTTTCAGCACCGCTTTGCTCCACATTCATATAGTTGTACACATGCAGATCTGGGAGCTTCCCAGTAAAACCACAGTCCTTATGGTTTGTCACTGAGCAGCTCCACTGGAACAACTGGGGGTTAAAGTAAAATAAAATAAAAAAAAAAGACAAAAAATGACTCATTCACCGTTTTAGTTTTAGGTTTTTAGTTCATTTTCTCCCCTTCTTCCTGTTCTCTTCTTCTTCTTCTCCCCATATTCAATCTCCTTCCCTCTTCCTTCCAAAAGACGCCAAGCAAAAAAAGAAAAATCCATCTCTCGCTTTCTTTTTTTCTGACTGTGAACTGAATGAATTAAAGTGAAGCTGTTAATGAGAGAGGTTATAGATTTGCTCTTGGTTGGCTTTTTGTTTCTGTCTGCCAGTCTGGTTCTGGGAAATGGCAGCGAGGACAGAAGAGTCACTTATCTCCTGTCCTTCCTTTTCCTTCCTTCCTTTTCCTTCCTTCCTTCCCTCCTTCTTTCCTCCCCTTATATTCCTTCCCGAAGTTCAAAATTTGTCTTCTATTTTTTAAGTATAGTGGTAAAGAAGAGAAGAATTAAAGAGGTTATAGATTTGGCCTTTGTTGTTTTTTGGCTGTTGTTTTCTGAAGGACAGATTCCTTAATTCCTTCCTTCCTTCCTTCCTTCCTTCCTTCCTTCCTTCCTTCCTTCCTTCCTTCCTTCCTTCCTTCCTTCCTTCCTTCCCTCCTTCCTTCCCTCCATCCTTCCTTCTTTCCTTCCCTTATTCCTTCCCAAAGTACTCAATTTTTTTCTTCTTTTTTTTCAAGTATAGTGGTAAATGAAAGAGGTTATAGATTTGGTCTTTGTTGTTTTTTGTCTGTTTTCTGAAAACAACAGAAAGATAGATTATTTCCTTCCTTCCTTCCTTCCTTCCTTCCTTCCTTCCTTCCTAATTACAGACTACAGAGATAAAGAGATATCTTTTTTTTTTCCTTTTTTATGACTGTGAAATTAATTAGAGTGAAGTAAATGAGAGAGGCTGTACTGCATTTGATTTGGCCTTGGTTGTGTTTTTTATGTCCAGAAGACAAAGACAGAGACTGTTTTTTTATGTAAAGCTGAATGAATTGAAGTGGCAGATGAGAGTAAAGCAATGGCTCTGGCCTTTTC
Organism: Centroberyx affinis; assembly: GCF_046629955.1. Classification (NCBI taxonomy): domain Eukaryota; kingdom Metazoa; phylum Chordata; class Actinopteri; order Beryciformes; family Berycidae; genus Centroberyx; species Centroberyx affinis. The sequence continues at coordinate 39,566 of NW_027284316.1, read as the reverse complement.
TGGCCATCCACACTCAAACACTGTTCTAGTCATTTATCTCTTTCCCTTCCATTCAATCCCTACTGCAGTCTTTTTTCTTTATTCTGCGTGTGAAATTAATTAAAGAGACTGTGTGTATACAAGAGTGGAGGTTATACAGTAAATTTGGACAGAGAGAGCGCTCTCTTATCTCCTTCCCTTCCTCTTCCTTTCGCCTCTATATTCCTTCCTAGCGAGAGTCTCCTTTTCTTGTTCCAAATGGGAATACACACAATAAAAGTCAAGATGTCACCCATACATTTCAGAAGCTATTCTCGAGTCGTCCAGCATCACCGGACACAAGCTTGCTGTTCTGTTTTTCTGACCGTAAAAATCCCTAGAATCACATTTCTCCATGTTTCCGGCAGCAGGACAAAAAAGATTGTTGTGATTGCACTGAAGAGCAAACTATACCACTTCTTTTTTTTTTCCTGTGATGGTTGCAGAGTCGCTCATACAAAGTTGAGATTGTCTCCAGCTGTGACAAGTGGCTCCAATTGTTGTTTACCTTTGGCACAGCAACACAGGCAACACAGGCTGTATTTTAAAGTGAAGCTGGGAGAGAGAAAGGTTACAGGTCCTGGTATTTTTCTGACTACAGTTAGTCTGGAGGCTCCTGGAGAGCGTCTCGAGGGACGAAAGGGAGCAACAGAAAAAAAGACTCTTTGTTTTTTTATCTTCTTTCTTTTCTCCTCTTTCTCTTCTCCCCCCTCTCATACTTCCTATAGATGTCTGGCTACAGAGAAACATGAAGATTTCTATTCCAAAACACTATAGATTCATTTTGGGGGGGAAAGTTTTTTGTTACCTGATGTGCACTGCTCAATATTTTTTTTAAAACACACAGCTCATTCACGCTCTAAAATTTGACTGGAAATGCAGGATTCAACTTAACTATTTACTTCAATGAATTTAACTTTCATGCCTGGTATAATTCAATTAATTCAATAAGTCAGAGCAGGTGTCAATGTTTTGAAATGGTGGATCTGATTTTGGAATGATGTTCTTCATAGTTTTTTGTCCTCTGAATCAGGACCTACAGTAAAGTAAAAATAAATAAATAAATAAATAACAAAACAAAAACAAAAATAATATGGATTCTAGTTTTGGGAAAGGCTTGTTCATGTTCACAAATATGCAATGAACTCTTCAAGATCATTGAAAGATCCTATTTGAATTCTGTTTTATGGTGGATTTCCTCTTTCCTTACTGTAATACTGTGTAGTGAGATTTTAGATTTAGTCTTGGCAAACAGTTTTCAGGCTGCCCCAAGTTTGGTACCTACATAAAAAATAAAGTAACCACATCCCAAATACAAATTTATGCAACCGGTAGTAAGCAAAGCAATCAGATTGGCCAAGCATGCTTTCTAGCCTATAGTTGCCATGCCAACTCTTGTGTAGTGTGCAGTGGTATTACAATGCAAAAGTCTGTGACGATAATACTACTTTGTCTTTTGTTTTTTTGGTTTGACACTGAAATTGGGATTTTGAAATGCAAAGTACGGGCCAGAAAGAGAGTTTTGAAATCCATCTCAGCAGCAGGTGTTTTTAGGCTTTTAGGTCTTATTTTTGCACCATAAAAACATAACAGACAAAAAAAAGAGAAAAGACAATACAAAACAAAGAAGAAAAAAGCAAAAGAGAATGTGCCGGAGAGGTTTGAAACCCAAGTGGGCTTATAAAAAGTACCTCACCAAGAAAATAAAATTATATAATGTATACATTGAGTCACTGTAATGTAATGAAACCATTTTGCCTGATATCAGACAGAACTGTCAACTTGTTACACTCCATTTCCATCTTCAGTCTGACATTGCCTCCACTCTAACCGATTTCCTTGGGGGAGGGGGGATTCGATTTTCCCTAACCAATCACTAGAGACCGACGTATCCGCCTGAATCTAACGTCATTTTAAGTCGACGCTGATGCGTAGCCATGACAACACCAGAGACGGTTCAGAAAGTATAGAGCACCTTCGACGACACGGAGCGAAGTAAAAACAAAGTATTTTGGATTTCAAAGTAATCGGTACTTTTAATCGATCCGGCGTACAGCTTGAAAACAGCTTGACAACGCCGTTAGTCCCGCCCGTGGCCACTGATTGGCTAATCGTTAGCCCCCCCCCGGCGCTCATTGGACCGATCATTTTTCAACCGAGAAACCGCTGTTTCATGTCACGATGCCAGACCAGAATCAGTCAACTCGGTGGAGTGGGCGGATTCAAAGGTCTGGATCCAGGCAAGAAATCACTGAGTCACTGGTATTGATCAACAACCCTGTCTACCCCCACAGGAATATTATGGTCATTTTGTTCTATGAGGCAAATATGTATTCTAAGTTGAAGAAAACTTTTCATGCGGCACACATGCGTTGGTAGCCAAAGCATTCAGCACTGGAATTCTAGCTATGACAGTGATGCAACTAGATACAAGCTTTACAAATATGAGTCAGTGCCGAACAAAGGGACAATAACACCCGAACACTGAGGCTTTCTCCTGGTACGCTTTGCTTGTTCAACCTTTGAACCCGGAGCAGGGCTTCGTCATCCGTCTGATGAGCGCCCACACCGAGCTGAAACGCTGATAAAGTCAAACTTATTAGCCGGCAGATTCAGTGTGTGGGTTTTTCTTTTTTTCCCTTTGTCCCAAAGGTTTGGTTCGACACTGGAGGGAGCAACAGAGGAGAGACTGTTCTTGTCTTGTTCCTCTTTCCCCTTTCCTCATTTATCTTTCTTCTCAGTTGCTTTTTTTGTCCCATGGAAGTCAGGATAGAAAGAATCAGTCAGTGTTTTCAAGTAAATTCAAAGTTAAATATGTAATAACTTAATGAATTTACACTACCAGTCAAAAGTTTGGATTCACCTGATTGAATGTACTATGTTTCTCATTCTCTTAAAGCCATTTTGATCCAAAGGCTTCTGCTTAAATGCTTGAAATGTGTTTCTTAGACAAATATAAATAGTGAAGTTGATCTTATGTATGAATTTCTTTCCAAAATCTTTGCCTTTCCATCAAGGCAAAGGGCGGCTCCTTTAAAGTATCTAAAATATAAGATGGTTTTGATTTGTGCATTATTCCATGTGTGTTATTTCATAGTTTTGATGTCTTTACTATTATTCTAAAATGTGGGAAATAGTAAAAAATAAAGAAAAATGTGGTGTGTCCAAACTTTTGACTGGTAGTGTATTTATTGAAATTAATGCTGTAAAGAAGAGAGTTTATAGTTTTGGTCCTGGGTGATATATTTTCTACCTTCTGCCCAAAGTCTGGGTGCAAGAAAGACCGAAGAGAGAGAAAGAGCTCCTTGTCGTTTTCTTTCCATGTCCCTTTGTTTTCATCCGACCATCCAAGCCCGACAACAGAGAGCTAATACACCACTTTTTTTTCTTTTTTTTTTCCAGTCCTCTGAATGCAGAGTTAATTACTGTAATGTGTTTGACGGGGGAGATTTGGTCGTTGTCAGCATTCTCTCTGTTTGGGCGGCGTCCAGCGGCGCCTGCAGCAGGACGGAGCCTGGAGCCTGTGATGATGATGACAGCGAAGGTTGGGATTAGGGTTATTTTTAAAATGTAACCTGTCGCATTTTACTGAATACTGCTTTGAAACTCTAACTAGTTGTTTTGTAATCTTAAACTTGGCTGAAATTATAAACTGGTAACCTTTTTGTTACTGGTTTTATTGCTCTTTTATCACTAGTTGCACCCCTTGTTTTATTATTACTTTTTTATTTTATCTGTATTTTTTCTTTTAACACTGTCTCTCTTTTTATTTTAATTTAATCTATTTTAATTTTTTCTGAATTGTGAAGCACTTTGAGCTGTATTTTATGTATCAAAGGTGCTATACAAAGTTTATTATTATTACTGCACCCCTTGTTTTGCTATTCCTGCTTCTCTTTTTATTTGTTTTTAATGTATTGCTAAATTGTGAAGCGGCTTGAGTTGTATTTTATGTATGAAAGATGCTATACAAATTTATTACAAGTTTATTATTATTACTTTTGGATCATTTTGCCTCCAAGTTCTGTTGGATGGAAAACATCTTGAGCACAAAGTGAAAGAATATCATGGTAAAGGGTAGAAGGTAATTTAATTCCTTGGTTGGCAACATGACAACACTTTTACAAACTGGATTCTGTCTATTTTTACAAATGTTACTGTTCTTCTTTTTCCAGAATTGATGGAATTGAACTCTTGGATTATTCCTGGTCAGCGTCTTGCATCTTGGACGCTCCCAGGGCCGCGGACAGCCAGCTGGACGGTCTGGTCTGGATGTTTAATATGAACACAGTGAGAGAGCCAGAGCGATCGACTGCTGCTCCAGGATAAAGAGCTTCTGCTCCTGAAACCAGTGAGATCTCAGTGCTTCACACTGCTTCCTGATGAGATGCTCAGTAAGCTCAGGATGCCAGGCAGGAGTTTCTTTCCAAAACGAGAAATCCAGCATGTGAAAAAAATAAGACATCTGATCATACAAAATTATTCTTGACATGAAAGTAAAGCACATTAGGAGTTAGGTGTCAGTTTAAGACGTTTGCTTAGAAAATAGTGATATTTCTGAGGATGTATTGATGAAGTCCAGCTTTTTGGAATGAATACCTCCAATTCATATAGTCACTGTCAGGTGAAAACCTTGTATCTCCAAACTGTCACTTTTCTTATTTCAGCAAATAAGAAAAACAGCCTTGTTTTTAGCTTGATGACCATTCAGTTTTGAGTTTATCTATCTAGGAACATGTAATCTTTCAACTGAAGTTATTACATGGAAATCACCAAAACTAGAACTACAAAGTTTTCACATGATAACAGCAAAATTGAGTAAACTAGTGAGTAAAGCTGAGTCATTGGAGCATGTTGAGATCCCTGTGTACTGGAGGCTCAAAACTATTCCAGACCCTCCCTGACCACAGCTACATAAACAGTCTATAAAACCTGCAATGAAATTGTATTTTATTCTTATTCACTTCATTGGCCAATAATGATTTTTAAATGTAATTTTTCATTTAAATTCGGTAATGTATCCCAGAGAGTTTTGAATGTGATGGGTCACTCTGCCTTGAAGAGCTGCTAACCCTAAAATAATTTAATCAGTCTGTGTGCCAGTGGAGAGTTTTAGAATCATTATGGATTAAATGCTGTTTCAGAGGCTTCTCCACCTTGACAAGAACAAAATTCTGTGGGAAAACACTGAACACCTGTAAATTTTTTGGCTTTAAAATGGAAAAATGTATAGTTTTTGAATATCAACACAAACAAAATGGCTTTGGAAACTTCAATATAAAAATATCAGCATCAGCCCTCAAAAACCAATATCACTGGAACCCGACTTTGTACCAAGCCATAAATAAGCTTAGTTCCCAAACTGTTTGTCCTTGACAGCCGACCGAAACAGACTGCCGAGGAAACAGTTTGCAAAGGTGAGAAAAACAGAGTGTGTGGGCAGGAATTCAAGGTTTCAGTGTTTTCAAAAGAGTTTATTCTCAGGGCCCAAATCATTTTGTGGACATTTGTGGAGGCTCAGTGATCAACAAGTTTATCTTTTGTAGATACTAACACAGTTATCAACCGCTACAGTGGAGCACAGCACAAATACATGATCTGTACATGAAAAGAGAGAGAAATACATTTCATGGTGAAATGTACTTCTCTCTCTTTTCATGTACAGATCATACTACTACTTATACTGCTACTACTACTACTACTACTACTTCTAATACTACTACTACTACTACTAGCAGTAGTAGTATTACCTAGTAGTAGCGTTCCTACTACTGTTCAGTTACACATTTTAACTACTTCAAACTTCTAGTGCTGTAGTACTACTCCTACTGCTGCAGCTACTACAGTCAGTAGTCTCTCTACTCCACTCTAGCTGTTTTATAGACTTGCACTGGCTTTCACTCTTTTACTTATGAATTGCCATGCAAATTCGAAGAGTGCTGAAAACTGCAATTCATAGGGGCTGGACACCAGGCTAAAGGAACGCTGCTTTTTAAGCTAATCCACAAAAGGATAGAGACACGACTAGAAACAGGTAGAGTAATCTGACATGAAAAGTAAGGCATGGAGGTCGGGGAGGCGGACAGTCAAGATACATTTACCTTCAACTCCAACCCCCAAATCTTCCCCTAACCTTAACCAAACTGTTTTAGATGCCTGAACGTAATCTTCACATTATTCATGTCCACAACACCTAATTAGTGTTTCACAAAAGTTCACAAAATTTATGATACTGTGATGATGATGTGTTGGAGCGACCGCCTTGATGAGTCTGTAGGCAGCAGTGGAGTTCAGTTCCCTGGTTAAACAGAGTGGAGTTCAGACAGTCTGCAGTTCAGCTGCTGCACCGTGACACTCAGAGCCGAACTGAACAACACAGAGCCACTCTGCTGAGAGAGACACAGACAACCGGGCCGAGCCAGACCGTGACACAGTCCCAATATAAACCAACCTAACTGAGAGAGACAGAGAGAGAGAGAGAGAGAGAGAGAGAGAGAGAGAGAGAGAGAGAGAGAGAGAGACAGAGAGAGAGAGAGAGAGAGAGACTGAGGGGAACAGGGAGACAGATGGCCAGGAGGGAAAGAAGGAGGCTTGCCAAGGAAGGAAGGAATAGAATAGACTAGAAGAACAGAATAGAGGGGAATAAAATAGAAGAAATAAAACATAACGGAAGAGAAGAGAAGAACAGAATAGAATAAAATAGAAGAATTAAAACAGAATAGAATGAAAGAAAAGATAAGAAAAGAATAATAGAATAGAATAGACCGATAAAACAGAACAGAAGAGAAGAATAAAATAAAATAATAAAACAGAAGAATTAAAGCAGAATGGAATGGAAAAGGAGAGAAGGCTAGAATAGAATAGAATAGAATAGAATAGAATAGAATAGAATAGAATAGAATAGCAGCAGGGGGAAACAGTGCTCTGCTTGTCAAACTCAACAACCTGCTGCTGCTTGTTCAGCCAACTCTCCTTCTGCCAGACAGACTGAGCTCACAGACAGGATCCCTCACTATGTATACTACAACAACAACAGCAACAACAACAACAACAACAACAACAACAACAACAACAACAACAACATCATCATCCAGGCAGTCTTTCCACTGTGTCTTGACCTGCAGCTTTTGCTCTGTTGGATCCACTGTTGTCAGTGTGGGACAGATGAAGCACTGGATGAAGTGATGTCACTGATAGGCTACATATATATAAGATATCTAACAGGTTAAAGGGGCCGTCCTGTAACTGGAAGGCCGTGGGTTTGATCCCTGCAACAGCCGATATGTGCATCGACAGCCATGTGTCCTGAAATAATCATCTTTATTTATGTAGCACTTTTCAAAACACTCTTACAAAGCGCTTTACCAAAGGATTAAAAAAAAAAAACATAACATCAACAGAAAAAGCAACAAGAGGCAGTTGGGCTGCCTGGCATCATCACCATGATGTTTTAAACATAAACAGTAATGCTAGTGAGTTTATTAATTAATGCATTAATTAGTACATACTTCACATAACACATGGGTGTTATTAAGATTGAAAAATCGTACCACTGCAAAAGTAGATACAACTCTCAAAACCTTTACCTTACATGTTAGAACATCCTGGCTTCTTCAATAAAGTGACGTACGGAAGCCCATTGAGGACAAATACATACACACATACACACACATACATTTTATTTACGCCGTTTTCCCATGATAACAAGTTAATTTTCCTTGTTTTCTCAAGATATTAAGTTATCTATCTCATTATCTCGTGATGACACATTTTGTTTTCCCAAGATAATAATTACCTTGATCTATATTATCTGTAATAGCAGCCTGTGTCTGGCCTTGATTAAGGAGAAATGTGCTGATCAAGATACTCCTGCTCCTCTGACATCGCTCCACAGAATGATCATAGGTTTCCTGAAATGATTTAAAAATCAAATAACCTCATTAACTCGAGAAAACCAATTTTATTATCTCCAGATAATAAGATAAATAACTTGTTATCTTGAGAAAACAAAAAAAATGTGCTTGTTATTATGGGAAAACTGCATAAAAAAAGTATGAATATATGTCCTCAATGGGCTTCCGTAGATGCTTGATTCATCCCCATTGAGAAACTCATTTTCGGTCTCTCTGTTCACCCAATTTAAACTGACATTTACATTTTAGATTTTAGACATTTAATCGAGTCGCTTATTCAAAGTGACTCTCAATGACTGTAACAGTACAATAAGCTGCTAGCCCTGTGAATGATCATGTAAAAGAGAAATGTGAAAAAAGCAAGAGAAATAAGAAGAGAGGTAGAAGATTTTATTAGAACTTGACATATTGCGGTAAAATCTGCAATAAATTTGTCATTTCTATATGATTAGTACATCATGTTGAACTGGAAAGGCTGATGCAAATTAGTGACTCAGAATATTCTGTGTAGGAAACTGATTTAGCATTTTACAGTTAAGAGCTTGTACTCGACGTGACATAAGGCTTCTCAACAAGACTCTGCTTTTATATAAAACAGCATATGGCAGAGCTGATAAGTGAGCGACCGAGCCGACACGTGATTTCCTCTCTGCAGTGCTACACACACACACACACACACACACACACACAGAGAGAGAGAGAGAGAGAGAGAGAGAGAGAGAGAGAGAGAGGAGGAAGAGAAGTCTATATTCCATATTCCAGCCTGTAAATTGGAATTAATTGTCCACTTGACCTCTCATTTTACCAATTTTGGAGCCAAAGTAACACAAAAGTAACTTCACTCCATGACTTGAGATTAACGATTCCAGTTTTAAGCAGCTAATCAATAGTCTGTAATGGACTGTATTTTGAAAGCAATTTTCCCAAATCTAGTAATCATACATTTTAGAAAATTTTGAAATGGGCGATGAGGAAAGCAAGCAGGAGGATGTGAGAACATTTTAGCAGGGTGAGATACTGCAGTGCAGCTATGACTTGGGGAAGAGTAACATTTACCTTGGTAGTGTTTTATTTCCCGGGTCCACAATTTCCCCATAATTTCCTAGAAAGGAACTGTAAATTTCTTAGGAAGTTTCCTGGAAAGAACCATGAAATGATGCAGTAGTCATATAGAAAATGTTAAGCAGTCTGGTGAGTCGATAACATACTGTAAATTTCTAAAAGAATTTCCTGGAAAGAACCGCAAAACTATAAACTATTTATTGGAAAAAATGATAGGCAGAGGTCAATTATCAGAAGTCATTATTCATATAATTATATAATATAGTTATTTGTTGTTCTTGATTCATTTTAGTCTAATTTTCTATATAACTTAACATAAGTTACCTCTGTTTCAAGGCCAGGTGTGTAGCTATAGGCTCTTGTTTGTTTCAGAGTATAGTTAGTTAGTTAGTTAGTTAGTTAGTTAGTTAGTTAGTTGGTTAGTTAGTTAGTTAGTTAGTTAGTTTATTTGTATTTCTGTGTCATGCCAAACATCTGGCCCATGCCACATGGGATTACAGGACACCACCATTTTACAAAACATACATCTTCCGGTGATACATATCAGAGCAAAAAAATAAATAAAATAAATTACCACATTATAAAGTACTACTATATTCTTTCAAATAACAAATTTGAAATGATAGGTTTCAAATGAACAATACACTGAAAAGAACTGCTACAAACTTACAGTTTATCTTGATAAAGAGCTTTTTTTCTCATCTCCCAGGCTTTCTCCAGATAACTAGCTAATCTAAATGTTTCATAAGCGAACAGCCAACTCAATCTTTGTGCATCATCCATATTTACAAAATCAATATCTGTTTTTATCTTACTAAACAAAGTATTGCGCAGTTCCCAATAAAAAGGGCAATAGAAAACAAAGTGAAACTCATTTTCTATATCAGTCAAACATCACATTGAACAAATCTGCTTTTCTTCTTCCAGACTGACATACCGTCCAGTTTCAACCATAAGTGGTAAAATACCAGATCTCAGCTGGGCACATAAGGCTCTCTCGCTTTTTAGATAAATTATATACAACATAATTCTCAGTACCATATTCATGGTATAAATTAAACTTCCCTATAAGGTGTGTAGGTTGTTGGACTTGTTCTGACTTTATATGCTGAGCCATACATATACACATATACAATAAAGAAGCCATACGCTTGGACACTCCTAACCTGAGCTGAGTCCTGATTTCCTCAGCTGAACCAGCTGCTCCATCTAGTGCACATAAGAGGTCAATGCAATTAAAGCTTCAAGTACCAGGATGGTGCCTGTCTCTCCACCTGTCTGTCTGCCTTCCTGTCTCTCTGCCTGTCTGCCTACCTGTCTCTCTGCCTGTCTTTCCACCTGTCTGTCTGCCTGCCTGTCTCTCTGCCTGTCTGCCTGCCTGTCTCTCTGCCTGTCTGCCTATCTACTGCAGTGATTCTCAACCTTTTTCATATCAAGGACCCATAATTTAGTCCACATTAGTTAGTCCACGGACCCCCATTTGGTGAGATTTTGTCTCTCAAACCCAAATCTAAGAATATCTTTATTGTTAGCTATATATGATTTTGTCCAGAATCCCATGACTGTATTGTAGGTAGAGAGATAACAGTGAAACTATGATCAAGGTGTTAACTTCTTCTAAATTAAATAATAGTGAAGTTTAACAATTCATCACTTTGCTGGGGACCCCCTGTAACTCCCTCAAGGACCCCTGGTGGTCCCCGGACCCCACGTTGAGAACCACTGACCTACTGTACCTGTCTCTCTGATTGCATCTGGACATTTGGAACTTGCCCTGTGTTGTTACAGCCTTGTAAATGCATAAACATATTAATTATCTCAGCGATTTCCATTAAGTACTTACAGAGCATTATTGTACACTATTGCAATACGTTTGCACTGGTTAATATACAGGTTAATTAACTGGAATTAAAGTCACAAAAAACCACATTTTGAGAGCATCTTGCTTCCTTAATGTGATGTATTTCCTGTTGAAACAGGATGTTGGGGCGGGACATAACGCAGGGAGACATTGTTCAAAACTGTGAACCAATGGGAGATCAGTTAGGAAGTTAAAGGCAGTTTTATTTGAGTGAAGGGGAACGGGATTGTTTAAAAATCTGTGATGGTTTAATTGGTTGGAATTTTAAAGTACGCCCATATAAACTGTACAAAGTGGAAGTGTCCCTTTATTTACACTTAAAAAAAACATTGTCTACTTTGTAAGGTTTACGCATTTCAACTGTGGGACAAATTTCCATCAAATTGGATTAAGGGATTCTAACCTAAATTAATATTAATTCATAAAATTGATGCAAGTAGAATAGAAATAAATTGAATGAATGAATTAAAATGCATGATGATTTTGCTCATAATGCCAAAGTTTTATGAGCATCTAAATGATTAATTTCCAAACTAAAATAATTAAACTAAATATTATCCATTAACAGTCAACCCTCTCAAACAAGTTTAGCTCACTGTGTCTGTTTCAGTGAAGTTGATATTAAACTAATGTGTGTGGGCTCTGTTTAATTTTTTTTTTTGTATATATATTTTTGTGTAACTGTGTTTATTTGGATGAAATCAACTTAATGTGTTTTTCAAAAGTGCCTTTATTAACCTTTATTTATACAGTTGAGGTTGACTGAGCATGCTTCACATTCATACAGTGAAACTCTGTCTTACCTTGGATATTCACACTTTCCACTGAGTTTCCACTGTGGCTTCTCCATGACTTTCCATAACTATCTCAGAGCATTTCCATGACCGAAAAATATTATTTTATTCCCTAGTTATGTTGTTTTTCAGCTCATAAAATGTGGTAAACAGTCTGGTTTCCTCTACAGTTGGCCTTGCTGTGGAGAAAAACAGCAGAAAGCCACCAATTTTGACTGGTTGCTTGAGTAATAAAGATTATAGAAAAATGTCTGTATGCATGTAGTATGTATTTTTGACAGCAACATTACAACAGCAATGTAAGTGTTTCAGCTCTTGGCCATTCTCAGCGTTTCCTTAAAGCCTGTCATAAACACCAACCCGTTCTCATGGACATTTTTCTATAGTTTGTGTTTTTTGAGTCGGCACCCGAAGAAGTTTAAGTTTTGAGTGTCACGCCTATATTCTCTCTATTTCATGAGTGATAAAGATTCCCTGACTTCCTCCGAAAATTTCTCAAACTCCTTGATTTTCCCAGTCTGGAATACACTTCACTCAAAATGGCGTGATATTCCAGATTTAGGCATTTGATTGGTGTTGGCTTTGGGCTCAGAGGTTTATTTCTCCCTTTAGAGACAGGGGCTTTTGGGGCAGTTACTCCTCCCCTCTCTGCCCATCAGTAACTCTGTCTGTCTGCTGGCCAAGGGTGTGCGGTGTGTGTGTGTGTGTGTGTGTGGTGTGTGTGTGTGTGTGTGTGTGTGTCAGCTGCTTATGTGTGACCAGGATGAAATCAGCTTGAGAGGTCTTGAAGCCCTCATGAGTGAAGAAAGATTGCCTGAAACTGACATGAGAGAGAGAGAGAGAGAGAGAGAGAGAGGGAGAGGGAGAGGGAGAGGGAGAGAGAGAGAGAGAGAGAGAGAGGGAGAGGGAGAGAGGGAGAGGGAGAGGGAGAGAGAGAGAGAGAGAGAGAGAAAACTTCAAGCCTCAAAACTTGTTCCAATTTCCCCGGCAGCCGATGGCGTCCATCACTCCTGCCGCTCCAGAGATATCTAACATCAATCACACACACACACACACACACACACACACACACACACACACACACACACACACACAGATGCGCACACACTTTTACCTCATCTACCCCCACTGCAATGGCACTTACGCTATTTTCTGCTCTTCAATTTCTGACTACTTTGCTTCAGCAACACACACCTCTGGTCTCAGAGATAGTGTGTGTGTGTGTGTGTGTGTGTGTGTGTGTGTGTGTGTGTGTGTGTGTGTGTGTGTGTGTGTGTGTGTGTAACGAATGAATGGAAGGAGAGGACTTGATGGCAATCTAATTGAGAGGAGGAGAGGTGAAAAGGACGAGAAAATGACAGGAGTGCAAAGTAGAAGAGAGAGGAAAGGAGAGGAGAGAAGATGAGATGAAATGACATGAAATTAGGAACTGATAGGAGGAGAGGAGAGGAGGAGAGGAGAGTGTATGAGAGTGGAGGAGAAGAGAGGAGAAGGGAGAGGAGAGGAGGAGAAGAGAGTATGAGAGTGAAGGAGAAGAGAGGAGGGGAGGGGAGAGGAGAAGGGAGGGGAGAGGAGAGGAGAGGAGAGGAGGAGAGGAGATGAGAGGAGAAGGGAGAGGAGGAGAGGAGGAGAGGAGATGAGAGGAGAAGGGAGAGGAGGAGAGGAGGAGAAGAGAGGAGAGGAGAAGGGAGGGGAGAGGAGAGGAGAGGAGGAAAGGAGGAGAGGAGGAGAAGAGAGGAGAGGAGAAGGGAGAGGAGAAGAGAGGAGAAGAGAGGAGGAGAGGAGAGGAGGAGAGGAGAGGAGAGGAGAGGAGGGGACAGGAGGGGAAGAGGAGAGGAGGGGGGAGGAGAGGAGGAGAGGATGAATAAAAGGGGAGATGGAGAGTAAATCAATGTGGAGACAGGAAGTGGATCAGGGCAAAGCAAGCTGCACTCAATACAGACAAGAGAAAATAGCCTCAATAAATCAATCTATACTGCTGATATTAATGCACAAAGATGTTTTATTCAGACTCGGTGCCAGTGACAGTCAAACGGATTGAAACATCTGCTACTTTTTGATGTCACATTTCTGCACTTGACCATATTTTTTTAACCAATGTCTGAATAAAACAATTTTTGCTTGAATCTCAGAATTTGAACTGGCTTATTGCAGCTGTTTTGCCTTGTCTATCTCGTGTGTGGGGATCTTTGTTCTGGTTTTCAACAGACACACCCAACGTAAAATAAATAAATAAATAAATAAAAATAATAATACTATCCAGCACAGTTTAAGTCTCTGTACTGAAGGAGGAAAGGGGGATAAAGGAGAGAAGAGAGAGAGGAAAATGGAGAAGAAAGGAAATAATGAGGGGAGGGGAAAGGAGAGGAGAGGAGAAGGTGGGAGAATAGAGAAGAGGGAAAGGAGAGGAGGGGAGGGTAGAAGAGGAGAGGAAACAAAATGAGATGAGAGAGGGAGGAAAGGAAAGGAAAGGAAGAAGAAAGAAGGTGACGAGAGGCGAGAATGGATGACTGAATGAAGAAAGAGGGGAGGAAAGGAGGAAAGAAACAGAGAAGGAAGGAAGGGAGGAAAGAAGGAAGGAAGGAAGGAAGGAAGGAAAAGGACTAGGACAGGAGAAGGGGAAGATAGAGGATAGGACAGAGTGGAAGAAGGAATAAAGGAAAGAAGAAGCCCTTGTTGCATCAGGTTTGTGTTGTGTTTGGGTGTTGTGTAACTCTGTAATGCAGAGAGAGAGAGAGAGAGAGAGAGAGAGAGAGAGAGAGAGAGAGAGAGAGAGAGAGAGAGAGAGCTGATCAATGAGTCTGAGACAGAAACATGCCAATATGTCTGAACTCATTTCACACAGTCTGCTCTCATCTGCAGTTCAGACCGGCACATTCACTGCACTGAAGCTTTTTCTTCTTTAGCTATAGCCTCCAAATGGCTTCTGATTGATTGATTGATCGAGTCTGGTTATTAATAATCACTCCCACTCACACTCATTCCGTTTTTCAGATTTACCTGAATACAGACTTATACGGAGTCTTAGATTCATACAGAATAATACAGAATCAAACACTTAATTCACCAGTTTGTGGTTAACAAGCTCTAGCTGTAGCTCTAGTTTGTGCTGAGTGACCTGGAAGTCTGTGTCTGGGACAGTTAGATGGTATGACAAGCAAATCATTCATTCATTCATTCATTCATTCATTCATTCATTCATTCATTCATTCATATACTTATTTTCACCTCAAATAAATCACATAATATATTAACCCTCATCCTACCTGCAGACCCCAGAGCTATACTTTATGTCATATCTCACAGGTGCTTTATTCTATCATTCCAATTTTTCATGACTTTGTCAATCAATTCGTTCCTAATGACTTCATATCATTGTTTTCTGTTTCTGTTTTAATTAGTACTTTTTAAAAAAAAAAATACCAATGTATTGGGGTCCTGGGGGACCCCAGTCAAAAGCACCCAATTCCGCCTATGCAGTTTTAATAGATGGAACTATTTATCGAGTTCATGTTTGCCATGGGTCCTAATTTAAAGTATCACACACTATCAGGGGGGGTAGGGGCACTCTGTCAGTCATTTTGAAGGAGACAGACACAGATGCAGCAGACACAGATTTCCTCATGTGCTCTGTGACCCTAAATATTGCTCTTCCTACGGTAAGATGATGTTCAAAGACACAAATACAATACATCATTTCATTAACTGTAACTTTCCTAAAATAATAATAATCTGTTTTTTTTTCAGATGACATTAATTACATAACTAATAATGTTTTGAGAAGAAATAAGTTAACATTTTGCTATCATGGTTGTTTCTTACAGTAGTTTATTCTACCCCGGTCGGTAGTCCTTGTATGTTAAATATGTTGGTAGGATGAGGGTTAAACTGCAATCCCAAATAGCCTTGAGTTAAACTAGTGTTTGTCCTTCTCTCCACCCCCAGTTGCACGGGTTGTATAATCCGATGTTATGCAAAGCACTGTGCATCGTTGGCCAATAGGTGGCACTGTAAGAAAGAGAGAAAGAGAGGGGAGAATACAGTGGGTTAGGTAAGGAACACAGTGTCCAGTGATGAGGCTACAGACAGGTGTGTAGCCATAATGTGATTTTAGTAGGTCAGTTATAATCAACATGAGAAAATATAAGAAGTGAGAAGACACTGTCAAAATACAAGCCGCCTTTGGGATTTAGTAGAGTTTGAAGGTAGTATGTTGAAACTGACATGTATGGTGAGATATTCCACATGTATAGTTTAGTTAGGAGTTTATTGTTAGGTGTGTGTGTGTGTGTGTGTGCCCTGAGCAGAACTGAGCACATACCAATCCGCAGAATGTGATGTGAGAATCCTTATGTGTTTTCCTCCTGCAGCAGAGGAGGAAGAGCCAGCAGCCTCAGACGAGCCGCTGTACATGACAGAGATGAATCTTCCCCCTCCGGCCGAGCCTCAGCCAAACACTGTCGGATTTGAAATGGGATCTTTCTGTCTTTTTTCCATTCATTTCATTCTGCATGACATCAGGAGTTATAGGAGTGTTTCATTCCCTGTCCTGTGGATGCCTTCCCATGCAGAGTAATCCAAATAAACGCTGTCGCAATAAATTATTTTTTATGGATCTGTATGTCGTCCCATAAATTAAAATGTGCATAAAATTTTATTGAACATAATGATTGATGTGTGAGGTCCTGGTGTCTGTCAGTGTGAAACTCTAAATTATGTCTCCAGTGTCACCAAGCCAAAATCTTATCAAATAAAGTACTTCTTATTCTAAATTGGGACTGTTTACATATTTGCCAAACTTGTTAAGTTATTTTATCTCATATCCAGACTTATCAAGCTTATTTTAGTCTTACTGCACTGGTGATTTCAACATATTTTACTTCTTTTTTTTCCAGGAGACTGTTACTTGTTTCAGGACATTTATTCACTAAAAGTGAAACTGTCTTGGAGAAACTGTCTTGTTTCTTCATTGTTTTACGTCATGTTGACATGAATCAAGTGAAATTTGTTGAAACCAGTAAGATTATCTGACAGTGCAGTGAGATCATTTGACTAAAAATATCATGAAATAAGCTCTGGAAACAAGTTAAAATCACTTGTCATTCAATCAGGTAATAGGTTAGCCTACTTTTGAAGGCCAAGTAAGTCTTTATGTGTTTAGGCGACTTGTAACGCATGTAAAACCTTTTAACCTTTGTTGCAGTCAACAGTTAGGTCAACTTATCAATGCATTAAAGATAACCTATTGTGTAATGTATATTTGTAGAGTGATATGGATGGTGACAGGGTGGAAAAAAATCTTTAATGTTTCAAGATCTCTTAAATAAAGAGGATCCAGTCTGTAGAAGTTCTATAATTTTGTCACCCAAGGACTCAACTTACATACAATTCTCTAAAAAATACCACAGTTTCTTTTTACTTTTTGCTATTCGTCATTTTGTAAGAGTACGTGTTACATTTGTCAAATGGTGTATATCTCACTTTGGCACTGAATTCTAGTCTAGTCTTTATAATTCTTACATCTATGGCCTTACATCAACCTGTCATTGCATTAAAGGATCATTCAGGTGAAGAGTGACTTTCTCAACCTGCTAAAATCCCCTTCAGTCACCAGCAGGGTGGAAAAAACACATCAGCCGCCTTGGAAACAAATCACTGGTTTACAGCGAGGGCATCAGCTGGGTACGGCTATTTGATTTTTAGAGTTTGTATCATTATAATGGAGAGAAAAGATCAAGAAAAAATCCCCCAAAATGTGTTTGTATCTTAAATAAATCACTTTACAGGGAGAGTTCAGGAACAAAGTTCCCTCTGAACTGTTCAGTGGATGTTTTTATTGGAACCACATCGTGTAATTTATCAGACTGACCAAATCATGATAGTCCATCTTGTCACTCATTTGTCATTGCTCCACTTTTCCCCAGAAATGTGGAGGATCTATGCAGGTTTGGAGGTTTTGGTGGTGAATGACAGAAGATGCTGGGACTCTAGTGAAGTGAAGCCTCTGGTTTACTGGGGAAACAACATGCTGCCTGTCAGCTGAACCAGACACTGCAGCTCCACCTCCTTTATTTCACAACAATAAAGCTTACTAATGTTTACAGTGCTGACTACTTTTGTATAAATGATAGTAAATTTTTGAACTTTTGCAATAAAAAAGTTGAAAAGAAAAAGAAAAACCTCCCTGGTGGTGAACCTCATTGTGATTGATGGAGCTGATCACGCATCAGATTTACATTACATTTTAAGAATAATATAAGACATTTTAATCAGGTCGTTTTATTAATAGAGGAGGACTTGAATTTTACCTATATTGTAATTAAAGCCAACTTGGTCTCAACCCCCCCCCCCCACCACCACCACCACCACCCATACACACACACACATACACACACACACACACACACACTAATAACAAACTTATTTTTAAATTGAACAAACACACAAAGTTCAAAATTAAGTCAGCAATCTGTGTAAAAAGTAAAAAACAATAAATAAATAAGAATTAATAAATAATACAATAAACATCAATAAATTCACTAAGATTTTAAATAGAAATGTCGATTATTCAAAATAATCACATGAAATACATCTTCACAGCAGTTCGCCGCGGTTTCACTTCTCTTTGTTCTGCAGCTTCAGTGTTTCCAGCAAAGAGGAAAATCCTCAACAGTCTGGATGGCTGTGCACTTCCGGAACTTTCGTAATGGTTTTTTTGTGCGGAGCGCAGGACCAACGGGACCGGCAGGACCGACCCTCCTCCGCTCGGCTCTGCTCTCCGGCTACAAACTGATGAATGAATAAAAGCCGAGCCGAGCTGCATCTAATTACCGCCTCAGCGACACGAACACTTTTACTTGGAGGGACTTGACGCAGAAACGGGGACAAAAGGTGAGAGGTGTTGTGGATTTCATGTGCGCTTGCAAACGCTTTTCTGTTAAATTATATATATATATATATTTTTGCACTGTGTTTGCATCTCGTGGCGCGCGCGAGGACCGTCAATTAGGCTCCAGACAATAGGAAAGCCATGCAGCTGCACTTCTGCACCTCGGTTTCCCTTTCCATCTGTCTGCATTGCTGTTGCAGCCTGCTTCCGTGTTATGAAACAAGCAAAGCATGCTGTTTTTTTTTTCTTTTCTTTTTTCATAACACCCCCCCCCCCCCCAGTCAGAACAAGGCATGACCGTGGCAGAAATGAAACAATCGGGGAGCAGGGACAGCAGCCGGGTCCTGTGATGGAGAGACGGGCAGATATCGGAAGGTTAAGTCGCCTATAGGCTGAAATGAATGAGGCGGGATGAGGCTGAACTTGTGGCGGCGTGTTACCTAACGAGCTGAGAGGCTGGAAGAGCAAACAAACAAGGATGTGGCTTATGTAAAGAGGCTAAGTTATGTAAATTGTGGCTTCATCGGTAACTTAGTTCCTCTACATTCACAGGCCCCTTTTTTTTTAAATTTCCATATATACTTTTTTAAAAATTATTATTAAGTTTGAACTTTGTCAGTGTAATTCAATACAGGCTTTGTCCAGGCCAGAGAGTCAAATGAAGCCCAGAGGGTTGGAGGACAGGAGTTCAGAGGGGAAAGAACAGCCAAGGAGCCTCAGGGTGCCTCGCAGCTCAGGATCACATTTTTGCGGTTTTTTCAGAGTTTAGTTGGGGCTCTTGTGGAGAGTGAGTGTAACAGTGAAATAAGATGCAGTTCCCAGATCAGCAGAAAGTGCAAAGGTCAACACCAAAACACCCAGGAGTATTCCTGTGGCCCTGAACTGTCAGGAATGAAGACAGCGCTGTTGTAGCTGGTGTCTCTGAGGCTGAGGGATTGGTGTGTGTGTGTGTGTGTGTGTGTGTGTGTGTGTGTGTGTGTGTGTGTGTGTGTGGTCGTGTGGTCAAGTGGCTCTCAGTGAGTCTCAGGTGAAGTGGCCTCACTGAGACTGTCTGGAGCTCTCAGTGTTTCACAGTGAATCACACACTGCAGTTTTTGTATTTACGTAATTAATAATCATAGAATTTGACAACAATGCACCATTTAATTTCATTAACAACGCCCGCTGTGGCTGAAAACAGTCAAAGATGTTGATGATCTTGATAGACCCAAAAAAAGATGATCATTCGGCCCAGACTCATGCAGCCCAGACCTCTCTTGTATTCCCTTTCTCTCTGGACAGCCGTGGCTCCTTTCTGCATGTGCTGCACTTTACTGTAGCTGCAGACATTTGGAAATGCCAGTGAGCAGTTTAGCGCTCAGCTGCAGTGTGTAGAAAACATGAAGAACCATGAACCCAAAAAACAAAACAAAACAAATTCAAACGTATCCCAGCTAGCATTTGACGGATGGCGATGTGCAGGATTTTCACAAAAAAGCAGGGAGTAGCTGTAACTTTAGGCGCCATGTTTACACAGCTTTCATTGTTTTCATTGTTGGTGCAGGCCGTCGTCAACATCTATTCAAAGTCAAAATGTTTGTGGGATGGATTGAGAAAATGTCGACAGTGGGAGACAGAGTTCCAGTCCTAGAACAGTCAGTTCAATCAAAGCAGAGTCAAACTAGAAGGGCACTCGGAGAGCGCAGACCTCCGCCAAGGTTCGTGCTATTATCGCTTGTTCGTGAGTCGGATCCGGATCCGGATCCGCTCCAAAATTTAATGGGTTCTTCCTTGGCCCATGCTACACCCTTCCACCAAGTTTCATGAAATTCGGGCCAGTAGTTTTTCTGTAATCCTGCAAATAAACAAACAAACAAACAAACAAACAAACGGCACTGAAAACGGAGATAATTAAAGGAAAAGATCCTCAGATGCTCTCTCACTGTGAGATATCATCAATCTGTGATGTTCACTCCAGGACTCATTCCAGGAGTCATTTTGTGATGAAGTGTTGTAATTTATATTTTTTGTTGTACCCACTTTCCCTCAACCTGCCTCGTCTGCTCCTACGTCAATAGTAATTTCCTACATTTCCCAGAATGCCTTTCGACAACCCCCAGAGAATAGTCGTGAACTTGCTTTCAGCCGTGGGTTAAAACGTGTAGTGGGTGAGAGCGATAGTGAAAGTGATAGCTTAGTAAGAGCAAGAGAGTGAGTTTTTCCAGTCGAGGAAAAGTGAGAGTCCCCTTACTCAAAACGCCGCACGTCTTGGTGCCGCATTGCATTCTGGTCTCTCTCCTGCTCCTGTGGGTGGAGAAATTGGTCTCTCTTCCTCTTCCACGATGGATTTCTCCCTGTGATGATTGTTGAACGTCTCTCGGTGCAAAATGGCGGCTCTAGAAAGAAGAAGCCCTCGCTCTTTGATTCTGAGGGACTCACACCAAAAACCTGATGTTTACAGCTGATTTTCTGCTATTAAACTCCATTGTATCTGTGCTGGAAATATCTCAATGTGATGTTTGGCCAGTTTGTGTATTTGTGTCTTTATTAGGATCCCCATTAGCACCAGCATAAGCATTGGCTATTCTTCCTGGGGTCCACCACACATACAGTCATACACACTTATACACACTATAACCACATAAACACAACAAACAAAACAGCTCATCTCATTGAATTAACAATCAAGTACATACAGAAGAGAAACAATATTTGTCATCCAGACATCAAGCCGAACACAAAAATGATAAATCAATCACAATTCCTCAAGAATTGAATGACCTTCTTGAATTTATATATTTATCCATCCAGAGAATAGGATATTAAAATACATTTCTCATTCTCTGCCAAGGAGATTTCTACTTTCACACAAGTATACATTTTATTTCCTACACCATTTTTTTTCCTAGTTTATCCACAGGAATAAGAAAAATACATCACCAAACAACAAAATGGACCTGGAAATTGCGATTAGCTGCATTTTAACAGTGTTTTAGGGTGGATTTTTCCATTTGATTACTGCCAATCCCATATCCTAATATAGCTGTTACTGTTGCAGGCTAAGTTGTGGTCTAGTAACCTTGTGAACAGTAGGGATTTTTGTTTTGAAGACACACAGCTGGTGGAAGACCTGCGGCAGGGAGATTATGTTCTAACCGTCTGATTCTCAGGCTTTTCTGTCTGCGTCTGCTGTCAGCGTCGACTCACACACTTTGTTCTCTTAATCTGACCTTGGATATCAGGTATCCAACGAACCACTTCAGCCAGGCGCAACCTGATATGATGACATTTTCTCCCTTTTTCATTTTTTTTTTTTTTTTTTTTACTTGCCCTTTATTTCACACCTTGGTTCATTCTCTCTGGCACTTTTCAAAGGAGAGAGAGAGAGGAAGAGAATGATCTTTAAGTAGGGAGTGTTTTTTTTTTTATTTTTCCTCATTGTGCGAGGCTTGTTCAGTGCATCTGGGCTCAAATTCATTTCTCTTGCAGCAGGATCAATTCTTGTTTGATTCTGGGTGTGAAAAACCGTCAGTGGTTGAACCTGAAATGTGTGTGTGTGTGTGTGTGTGCGTGTCTGTATTCAATCATCATTTTTGTGGATCCCAGACTGGTTGTTGGTGGAACAGTCAGATGCCAGTTGCTGTATGCCTCAGTCTGAGGAATGGATGTTTTCAATTTGTGTAATGTAGGGATTATTGAAAACAGTGTGCCATAACTGAGGCTGTACATATGTGTCTAGTTACAGGATTTACAAAAAGGGCCAAGGGGCCGCATTTATAAAAATCTCTTCAGTGCAAACACCCGAATCCAAGCCAAAGGTGTGATTTAGAATGACGTTGACGCCAAAATCGATTTAGTTTCCGTTGATTTTCTCCAATTTCTGTGGCACTGTGTATCAGTCAGAAACTTACAGTACCAGTCTGAAGTTTGGACACACGCATTTTTCTTTATTTTTACTATTTTTCACATTTTAGAATAATATTAACGACATCAAAACTATGAAATAACACAAATGGAATTATGCAGCGACCAAAAAAAGTGTAAAACAAAATCAAAACTATCTTATATTTTAGATTCTTTAAAGTAGCCGCCCTTTGCCTTGATGGAAAGGCAAAGGCTTTGGAAAGAAATTCATACATAGGCATCAACTTCACTATTTATATTTGTCTAAGAAACTAATTCAAGCATTTAAGTAGAAGCCTTTAGATCAAAATGGTCTTAAGAGAATGAAAAACATAGTACATTCAATTAAGTGTGTCCAAACTTGTGACTGGTAGTGTTGTTCTATCGTTTGACAAGGTGTGACCGCTATATTCAGTTTCCTTCTTTGTCATAGTCTTTGAACTTATCCAATTAAATCTGTGATAAAGTCAAAGAACATCGTGACATTTCCTCGCAGAACCAGCTTGATTTTTTTGGATACTGCCTCCATGCAGCCTCTCTTACTGTTTAGACCCAGTTTCTCAGTTTTTTTTTAATTCTGAGAAGATCTGGAGGTGGTTCTGTGGCACTAAATCTCTGCTTCTCCTCCCTCCCTCCGCTCCCTCCATCCTCACATCACTCCTTCAGTCTGTTCCTGCTAACAAGCTCAGCGGGGGGCTGAGTACAAGGGACAGAGCGCACAAAACAGCACAGGAGGGGGAGAGAGGGAGGGAGTGATGGAGGGATGGAAGGAAGGAGGGATGGATGGATAGAGGGAGGGAGTGATGGAAGGAGGGAGGGAAGGGTGACTACTGCGGGTCTGCTTGACACTCATCATACGCACTAGATGACAAGACAGGTGTCGACATGAACCACGACGTGCAAAAAAAAGTTGAAAAAAAAAGTATAATATTATGCAAATGGAGCACAAATGTCACAGCCCCGGTTCTCCAATTTCCCCCCAGTCATTAAATCTTTGTTCCCAGTTCTGCTTCTCAGTCTTTTGAAAGGAAGATGAAAGAGAGAATCATTTCGGCTGTGTCAGGGTTTCTCAGATGAGATTAGATTGGATCCATCTCTGTCGGCTCGGAGAGATCTTCTTGACAAACAAAATAATGTTTGGGGGGGGGGGGGAGAGACAGAGGCTCTTTGGTGTTTCTGGTGTGTGACGTCGAGCTGAAGAAGACTCAGATATTTCAGCTGCTGACTTTAGCTCTATAGGTTCAGGCAGAGACGCTTGTCAAACATGTTTATAGGAACAAATGGTTGTATAGTTGTGTTTGGGTTAGGGTTAGAAAAGGCTCTCGAGGAAGCAATGAATCCAAGCGGCGTGCGTGAGATTCTGTGGGGAGCGCAATAAACCCCCCAAATCATAGTAGACATTTAGCATTCAGTAATATGAAACCAACAGAAAACCAGACATAATTCAGAGATAGCTGCAGAAACATCCTGTGGTGTAACGGACCGTAGTTGATCTGTGATCCGTACGGTTCCCCCCCCCCCCACGGTTCGGCACGCATGTGAACCGCGGATTAATTGCAAAGTTTAACCATCATAGTGTGAAATACAGTTTTACTGCCGCTGCTACTTTTTAAAGTAATAATTCCCTAAATCTCGATGCAGAGTTGCAGTGAAAAGATACAGACAAGACAGATGCTGCTGTGTTTTACTCTGAAGTGCAATGATTGCGTTAGGGAAGAAAAAACAAGGACGAGCGACTGATTTAAAAGCCGTCGCTTTTGCCTCCATTGAGTGAAATCCCACAGGCTGTGACTTGACTTTGGGCATTTTCAGTGGTGGAACTGGGAAACTGGGCATGCTTGTCATCATTGAAATAGATCACAAGATTGTGATGTTTATTTCAACTTCAGCAATATGCTGCCTTCCTTCCCCTCGACACACAGCTCCGCTCAGAGAAGCTCCAGTCTCTCTGCCTGTCTGTGGCAGAGCCTTCAGTGTTGATTGGTTACACATCACGAGTAACAGCCTATCAGATAGCGCTGTGGGCGGGACATTGAGCGAGACTACAGAGTGGCGACTACAGACAGAGGTGGCTGCATCAGAGCCAAAGTTGTACATTTTTGAATTAATTTAACCCTAACCCTTTTTTTTTTTTTTTGCTGATCCGAAAAATGATCCGATCCGTGACTCAAAACCGTGATACGATCCAAACCGTGAGATTTGTGATCCGTTGCACCCCTACTGTGTACACATAACAGCAGGAGGAGGTTGGAGGTGGAGGGAGTCTTTGCATCGACTTGGTTCAACAGCAGCAGTGGATGATCAGGAGTGTGAGCTGTCAGATTATAAAGACCGCCTCATGGATTTGTTTGAATGTGATTGGTGTTTGAGACGGCTGATAGCCGATCAGCTGGTGGCGTGCACGACGTCGGTGTTCTGCCTGAACTAACGCGATTCTCCGTTAAGCTAAACAAGTAGTGTTAGCTTGTTGTCTTACCTATCCCATCACATCCAAACATCTGTAGCCACTTATAGCTAGCTCGCTAGAGGGAGCGTATCTATGTTCCCAGGGGCCTATGTTCCGAGGGTCCTATGTTCCCAGGGTCCTATGTTCTGAGGATCCTATGTTCCCAGGGTCCTATGTTCCCAGGGTCCTATGTTCCCAGGGTCCTATGTTCCCAGGGTCCTATGTTCCCAGGGTCTTATGTTCTGAGGGTCCTATGTTCCCAGGGTCCTATGTTCTGAGGATCCTATGTTCTGAGGATCCTATGTTCCCAGGGTCCTATGTTCCCAGGGTCCTATGTTCCCAGGGTCCTATGTTCTGAGGGTCCTAAGTTCCCAGGGTCCCAAGTTTCCAGGGTCCTATGTTCTGAGGATCCTATGTTCCCAGGGTCCTATGTTCTGAGGATCCTATGTTCCTAGGGTCCTATGTTCCCAGGGTCCTATGTTCTGAGGGTCCTAAGTTCCCAGGGTCCTAAGTTTCCAGGGTCCTATGTTCCCAGGGTCCTATGTTCCCCAGTTCAATATTCTGTTAACACACATTAACCCTCCTATTATGTTCGGGTCAAATTTGGCCCGTTTCAAGTTAAAATATTTCATAAATATTATCCAGTTTTTTTTTTTATTGGAACAAGGCTTCAAAACAGCTATATAAACACAACAAAACCAATGGTTATCATTTTATTTTATTTTGAAGGTCTCTAACCCTAAACCCTAAACCCTAACCCTAACCCAAGAACTGGGGAACATAGGACCCTGGGAACATATGACCCTGAGAACATAGGACCCTTTGTCATGTTCCCATTATGTGCCATATAAATCTGGGGAACATAGGACCCGGGGAACATAGGAATGACTCCCTCGCTAGATTATAGCGTAATTTTACATTACTGGACATATGATGTGATGACTTTTGTACAAGCAAAGCGACGCAAAGCAAAGCGGTCGTACTTGGTCTGCACATACTGTTATTTAGGGCTGTTAATGAAAACCTTATGCATTTTGGCAATATTGAAGCAGTTCTTATATTTACAGTTCTGCTAAAAGTCCCGGTGTGGTTTAGCCATGACCTGCACCTTTTGAATGTGCAATGTGCACCATGTGACCAAAACTGAAGTTAGGATGGAGAAACGGCAAATAAACTTTACAAAGTGTGTGTTTAGAAAAACGTAGCGAAGAGCAAAGTGGAAAAGATCGGATCAGACCGACGTTGGAGAGGAAAATCCTTCTCTCAAGGCTGAATGTGAAAAACATTTTAGTCCAGACGCCAAACGAATACAGATTCTGTGCAAAGTTTGCTTTAATGTTGTAGTTGCCTTGGGGTTGTAGAAATGAAATGAAAATGAAATGATTTTGTAAATCAAGTTTGTGTATTAATATAGCCCTTTATCACATGCTTGTCTCAAACGAAAATTATGTTTCCTAAAACCAAGACTAACAAAAGTGATTGACATTTCTAAAATGCCCTTCAATAATGTGACTAAAATCTGAATACCCCACATGTCTTAATGCGATTCTGCTCACTCCGACTATGACCTTCTTCGGGTGAAGGTAATCTGAAAATGCTGTTTACATTATTCAGACTATTGTCTTAATCTGGTTAATATCGGTTTATCATTATGTAAACGTAGTCAATGGAAAGACAAATGTGCGTAAAATCACTATGGAGATAATTTACATCACAAGTAACATACAGACTTTGATCTGATTGTATAAGTCGATTAGGGCTGCAACTAACGATTATTTTCATTGTCGATTAATCTTTCGATTATTTTCTCGATTAATCGATTAGTTGTTTGGTCTATAAAATGTCAGAAAATGGTGAAAAATGTGGATCAGTGTTTCCCAAAGCCCAAGATGACGTCCTCAAATGTCTTGTTTTGTCCACAACCCAAAGATATTCAGTTTACTGTCATAGAGGAGGAAAGAAACCAGAAAACATTCACATTTAAGAAGCTGGAATCAGAGAATTTTGACTTATTTTTCTTGAAAAATTACTCAAGCCGATTAATCGATTATCAAAATAGTTGGCGATTAATTTAATAGTTGACAATTAATCGATTAATCGTTGCAGCTCTAAAGTTGATGTTACACTTCTGTATCGTCCATTAGCCTTGACTTTTTCCCTGAAGTGAAGAGAGGGGATGACTGTCTCTCTGACCCACAGACAAGGAAAGAAGGGATGGAGGGATAAAGGGAAGCGGCGTGTCTTTCTGACCTCCACTCTGCTGCTCATGTTCAGTGAATCCTAAAAACAGCAAAGGGAGGAGAGTGATGGATGTTGGTCAGGACCGCCTGTCCGTCCGTCTGTCTGACCCTCACTGCTCATGTTGAGCGTCGACCGAAACGACACAGAGGAGGAGAGCAGAGAGATGCAAGTAGAGATTTAGAAACTGTGTCTGACGCTCACTCTGCTCCTCGTGTTCAGTGAGTTTAAATCATCAAGGCAGAGAGGGAAGAAGGGATGGAGGGAGGGATGGAGGAATGTAGGGCGACTGTCTCTGACCTACACTACTCCTCATGTTTTAGTAATAACTAAGAACAACATGGGAGGGATGGAGGGGCCGCTGTACTGTACATCTGACCTACACTACTAGTCTCCATGTTTGGTGACTGCTGAAAAATTAAAGGAATAGTTCACCCAAAAATGAAAATTCTGTCATCTACTCACTAGGGCTGCAACTAACGATTATTTTCAATGTCGATTAATCTGTTGATTATTTTCTTGATTAGTCGATTAGTTGTTTGGTCTATAAAATGTCAGAAAATGGTGAAAAATGTGGATCAGTGTTTCCCAAAGCCCAAGATGACGTCCTCAAATATCTTGTTTTGTCCACAACCCAAAGATATTCAGTTTACTGTCATAGAGGAGTAAAGAAACCAGAAAATATTCACATTTAAGAAGAAGCTGGAATCAGAGAATTTTGACATATTTTTCTTAAAAAATTACTCAAAGCGATTAATCGATTATCAAAATAGTTGGCGATTAATTTAATAGTTTACGATTAATCATTGCAGCTCTACTACTCACCCTCATGCCAAATGAAACACAGGTGAAATTAGGGCTGCACGATATATCGTTTCAGCATCGTCATCGCGATGTGCGAATAGTCACATCGCAGGACGTGCGATGTCAAGTAAGGCAAATTAACTCAAACACGTCATGCTACAACTTTTTTGCTGCTTGATACAAAAGGAAAACTCGCACGGTTCTCATTTTCCATGACTAATCCACAAGAGAAGTCTGTCTGATATATCATAATTTACTCTGATTTAAGGGTTTGTTATAAGAGTAGCGTATGTTACCTTTCCAGCTTTCGCGGCTCCGAACCGTAGTTGTGAAGCCTCTGGTGTTGTGCTAGCCTATTTTAGCTCAGCCTGGCTCGTAGCCGGTAACAAGCTTTTTACTAAAGAGTCCGGACCAACTCTGCAGTGGAGAACTGGCACTTTATTTCGGTATAGCAGCGAACATAATGCACGGCCTCTCTGTGACGTTCTCTGCTCTTTTTCCGCTAACTATGCTAACTTTACTTAGCATCCTGCAACTCACACTAAAAACACACTCACTTCCTGCTACGTCACCCGCGCAGGTTACCCACAAGGCCACCTTCTTAAAGGGACAAGGCTTGATAGAGCTATTAAAGTCATTTGGTGAAAATTCCTGTATTTTTTCATATCGCAATATATAGCGCAGAAAAAAAAAATGTTGCAATGTTTTTTCCAATATCGTGCAGCCCTAGGTGAAATTTGTTAGTCCATATAACACACAGGGAGGCTGCAGCACAGCTTGGTAGCAGCCTTCTCCAAAACAACTGAAGTCAATGGGGACCTGTTCTTTAGAGCTCCAAAACAAAAACAGCCAAACAATCACACTGTGAATAGAAAGACCTAAACACCATGATTTGTTGCAAATCTATCAGCTGTAGTTCAGATTTGCACTAAATGATGGTGTAAATATACTGTAGGTCTTTTTGGAACTCTGAAGAACTGGTCCCCACTGACTTCAGTTGTTTTGGAGAAGGCTGCTATGGAGTTGTGCTGCAGCCTCCCTGTGTGTTATATGGACAAACTTCACCGGTGTTTTCAACTGGCATGAGGGGGAGGAGATGATGACAGAATTTTTTTTATTTTTGGATGAACTATTCCTTTAAAATTGGGTGATGTAGTTGGAGGCATCTGACTGGCAATTTCTCACTTTCCCTCTCATGTTCAGTGACTCCTAAAACAGCAAGGAATAAAGGGAAAGACGGAGGAAACTCAATTTCTGTTCCAGCGAATGCATCCATGTGTCTTTACATGTAGTAGTAATCTGCAAGATCATCATTTCGCTCATCGCTGTGGTGTTTCTGCTCAGCACTTCCCAGAGATCACCTGTCAATCAAACAGTGTGGGCGGGGCTTGGATTTTTCTGTTGCTGCAGTTTGAGTTTCTCTTTTCTTTTCGTCTCGTCTGTTCAGCCATGGTGGCTATCGCTGCTCATGCTAACTACCCAGTTCTTCTTCTTCTGTTGATTCCAAACAAACCGGAAACGTAAAACGCATCACTTCCTATGTGCGGCAGAGGATTTTCCCGGGAAAGAGCTACCAGACACCGGCTGTTTAGAACAGACAGTGGAGAAGCTTTTGTGTAATCTGGATATAGGCAGAATCACTATTATGCTGTATCAATC
>NW_027284316.1:0-7500 GCF_046629955.1 Centroberyx affinis | reverse complement strand
GTTTCAATAACTCACACCAAGTGCACAAGACGGCTTTATCTTCCACAGAGGGAGGGACATTCATTACAGAAAGTGGCAACACCTGCATAGAGACAATCAATGTGTTTTTTTTGCATTAGGTGGTTGGAATGAAAATTATCAAATTTGAATTTTGGCACAAAATCGTCTATCAGCAACTGCAGAATATCTGTGTCAGTATCAGCCTTCAAAAACTCATCAGTGAAATCCTACATGGCATGATCACTGCCAAGGTTAGAGGTTCAATTCCCACTATGAATACCCATGCTGAAAAATGCACACACTCAAGCTTTTTAGACTATATTAACAGGAACAGTAGCCAGCACTCTCCAAATGAATGAGCTCTCTGTCTAGGAATGGGGAAAAAAAACATCAATTAAAGCTAAAAATAAATACACGGATCATTCATTTTGTGCTGGCTGTTTTTCCAGTTTTGTTTTTTTTTGCAAGTTTCCTTTTGCACCTCACTTTGTCTTCCTTTTGGTTTTTGACTTTAGCCCCCCGAGCCTGTAACGATACCTTACACCTGGTTCATGCTTCACACGGGTATAGGTGTTCACGGTCAAAATAATTGCGGCCAAAATTTGGTGAATTGGAGATCGATCACCACCTGAAATTTGAAACAGGATCGGTTGAACAAAGTTTAGTGCACGGTCATCATCAAAAGTGCAAGGAGCATGAATCCCACGGTACACGGACAGTATATCATATCTGCTCCTGCACTTTTAGCCACAAAGCAAGCATGAGCCCAGCCGTAGCCCTGTAAAAGCCTTTGAAGTGCACACACACACACACACACACACACACACACACACACACACACACACACACACACACACACACACACACTCACGCCTGAGTAGCTCCCATGACCAGTGAGTAACAGTAAACTCTGGGACCTTTTGTGTTTTCTGTTTTTTTCCCATCAATGTTTAAGCTCAGGGGTCAGTGAGGGTAAAGATGGATTCACACTACAGGATTTCTATAAGCAGTTAAGCTCCAGAGTTATTCTATAGATTTTTAAAGCAGTTTAGCTGGTAGTATTGACAGTGTGCTGAGTTTTGCACGGGATAGCGAAGTGGAGGCTACAGATACAGGAAACTTCACTAGTAAAATATAACATTCAGTAGTAAATGTGAGGCCAGTAAAGGCTATGAAGAGGCACTAGACGGGGAAAATTTGATTCTAATGGCTTATGAAAGAAAGGTTCAACCCCTTATTTCACATTTGGTAAAAAAAACACAATGAACACACAGATTTAACTTGACAGGAGATTTATTTTACATCATACGTTTGATCCAAATGTGCTTTTGTGAGTCGGTATTCGATAATTCAAACAAAATTTACTGACCGCCATTATGTAATACGCCATATTAAAGTTATGAACAAAAAAAAAAAAAGAAAATACCTATCCCCCACATTGTGCCTGTTTGTTCAAGTCGGGTCACATTAGCTTTTAAAGTGGGTCGGCCTCAGAGTTTAATATGTGGGATAAACGTTTTGGTTCCAGCTACGTTTGTAAGAGTTGGCAGAGAAAGACAGCGGGGGGGGGGGGACTGAGATGGGGATTTTTTTTTTTTTTTTTATAAACATTTGTGGGTTTGCCTGTTTAACATCTCAGGAATGGAAGGAAATGGATTTTAGTGCTGTAGAGAGAAATGATGGCTACTCCAATACCAAATGATTGCTGGCATGAAAGTAAAGCTTATAATCGGTTACTATTAAAGTTATGAGTCATCTTAAGATCCGTGAACATGGCTGTGTGTTTTAGGATGGAAGTATCTGTTTTTGACATACTGACTGGATATTGGACAAAATGCCATATATGCACGGTTAGAAAAAAGACATTATTCAAGCATATGGCATTTAGCATATATCATTTTTTTTATTGATTCATCCATATGTGGCTGCTATCGTTGCCCTTCCCCATTCCCCTTCTTTA
Source organism: Centroberyx affinis (assembly GCF_046629955.1). NCBI lineage: Eukaryota > Metazoa > Chordata > Actinopteri > Beryciformes > Berycidae > Centroberyx > Centroberyx affinis. Next base: position 5,540 of record NW_027284316.1, on the reverse strand, counting down.
AAATTTTCAGATACAAGCTTTATGTATATGACTGTCCAACTATCAATAGTAGGCTACAACATTGTTTTGCCTGTTACATCTAATAACTAGGCAGTGGTAGAAAGTAACTAAGTACATTTACTCACATACTGTACTACAATTTTGAGGTACTTGTACTTTACTTGAGTATTTCCATTTTATGCTACTTTGTACTTCCACTCCACTACATTTTAGAGGGAAATATTGTACTTTTTACTCCACTACATTTATTTCACAGCTATAGCAACTACGTTAGTTACATAGTAAATGTGTAACTACAGTTCCCGGGAATGTTCTTCTAGGTTATCCAAGAACTATTACCAAACGGGAACTTCGGGGGAAAGTTACAGGAACGTTAAATGTTTATTGGGTATAGCCCATGGGAATAGGTATCAGAAATATATATCGATAGTCCTAGATATTACTTTGCAGCCTTATAACACTGCTAGTATATTGACAGAACACGGCAAAGTACAACATTAATAAAGGAAAAGAAAAGAAGAGAAAAAGAGGTAACACTTTACAATAAGGGTCACTAAGTTAAGGGTTAATTAATGCTTAATTAACAGTTAACTAATGTGTCTGGTAATCATTTACTAATGGTGTTCATGTTAACTAAAGTATTACTAAGGTTGCCTTATTTAATAGTGATCTTTATAAACTATTAAATGATGTATAAATTAATACCTTAGTTAACATGAACACCATTAGTAAATTACACATTAGTTAACTGTTAATTAAGGGTTAGTTAATGCTTATTAAGCATTAACTAACCCTTATTAAACATTAACTAAGCCTTAACTTAGTGACCCTTACCGAGTGTTACCGAAAAAGAAATCAATCTTTGAAATATAGAACATCCTGGAAAAGTGTTTTTGTACTGTTCTGAAAAAGGTGCCAGAATTTGGTTTTAAATTTCAGTTTGAAAGAGAAGGTGTCAGTTTTTTTTCTTGTTTTTTTTTGTTTTTTTTCAGTTTGGATATCTGACTTTCTAACTTTCTAACTCTTCGGTGTCGGCCCGCTCTCTTCACACTGAGGCTGCTGGCCGTTCTTCCGTTGATCCTGCAGTGTGAGCGACTCCTCACCGTGTGACTGAGGGCTGATAGGTAAGCGGAGGAGACCCTTGCTCTCCGCTGTCCCCACGTGAACCCTGAACAACCCCAATGAACCCGCTAGACCACCACCGATTGGCTGGAGAAGAGCCAGCGGCGTCCAATCGGATATCACCTTGGCCCGCTGATCTCTGATCCCCTCCTCCCCCCCCCCCCCCCCCCCCCCTCCCTCTTGTCCCTCTCAGGAGCGCCTCTTCCCATTCAACTACATGGAGTACAAAAGTATTGAATTAGTGTGTGAGAGCTACTTGGCGCTAATATCTGTCATATGATGCTGTGCAGACGTCACATCAAAAATTAAGGCAAGGGTGTTTATTTATATAGCACATTTCATACAGAAAGACAATTCAAAGTGCTTTACACACAGTATGTAAAACATCAGAAATACAGGATAAGATAAATAAAACAAATAAAAAGAGATAAAGTGTATAAGAAGAGAGAATAAATAATTAAAATGCATGAAAAGAGAATGAGGATCAAGTTGCATAGGCAGTGCAGAGTAAAAAAGTTTTCATTCTAGTTTAAACATTTAGATGCATTTCATCAATGTTTTTTCACCATTTTTGCCTCTTTAGGATAATATTTCTGCAGGCTTGGGTGCGTAGGGTTTTTTTTAATTTTTATTTTTTTATCTAATCGTGCCGCTTCGACACCATAGGCCGAGACGAGGTCAGGTGGGCGGGGATTAGATGTGAAGCCTAGGTGGGGTTGGCTGGCGGGCTTATCCGTCTAAAAATATCCCCTGAATGGTGTTTGTGCAGGTCAGCATTGTTTGCTGATCCAGGTCACTAACGTGTGTGTGTGTGTGCAAGTGTGTGTGTGTGTGTGTGTGTGTACGCACAACCTCTAGGCCTCAATATCAAATGTAGGCTAATCCTCGGTTGAATGAACGGGGTTCATGCTGCTGGTATTTACAGGTTCAGGACAGAATTAGAAATACTACACTAAACCTGCGTGTCGGTCTGCGGGGGGTTTCGCTCCAGATTAGAAACACCAGGCTGCTGCTGCTGCCGGTATTTTAAGGCTCGCTTTGTGTCTGAATTAGCAGAATATTATATACAGGTCGGTTACTTTTAGCTTGGCTTCGACCGCAAGTGGCACACATGCTCTGACATGGTTATTTGAATGTGTGTCATTTTCATGTTACGCAAAACGGGACGAGTGCAGTGAGTCAGCTGGTTGTCCTGTTTTTTTTTTTGTTTTTTTTTAAGCTTATTTTTTATTTGGTTATTTCTCACATCCCCTTTTACATCAAAAATATTTCAACATAGGTTGACAGTTTCCTTTACAATTGAGATAATGAAAATAATAATAATAACAATACTGAAAATAACTAACGTAAATAACACAAACATATCAAAACAAAACTAAACATGGGCTATATACAAGTTCACCTTACATAGACACACATATTCAGTCAAATATACAGAAAGATATCCATATTATTTATCTAAAAATAAAAGTATATGGTCGTTCCATTATCAATCCCAATGGTCCCCTATTGCCTCCATTAATGGTGTCCATCTTTCTATAAAAATGTCCCTCTGTAATCTTAGCATATATGTAATTTTTTCAATTGTATAAAGGTTTGCTGGTCGTCCTTTTGATCAGCGACACACAGGACATACTGACACACATGGAAGAGGGACAAAATTATTATGAAAACAGGGTGTATCCTTCAACTGTACATGTGTTATTTTGGCTTTGAATGAAAGCGACCTGACTGGGTTATACACACACACACACACACACACACACACACACACACACACTCCCGCCTCCCAGGCCTTGTCATTGTGTAACTTTGTTACACAAGCGAATGGATGTGATGTAGATCTAAGTCCCTAAGCCGTTCCAATATAAAAGGAAGGTGTTATACAATATCAATTTTGTGAGTCATACGCTGAAGAGTCGGTGATTTATTATTCGTGCAGATGACCTGCATTTGGGGAAAATGAGTCTATTGACATCGGTATAATGTGCCAATATCCCGTGTCAGTTGAGCCTGCAGGTAATTTATCACAGGAAATGTCTGCTGGTCTGCTGTCAGTGAGGAATAAAGGAAACCAGTGTATCATGTTCAAGTTATGGATGTTTGCTTTGTTTTTGTTTTTTTTTCCCAAATATTCTGGCATTTCTCTTTTTTTCTCTCACACACAGTTCATTCATTTTACAATGCATCGCTGTTGTCTTTATTTTCTGCTTCTCATCACACCCATGCAAACCCATTGAGGAGGATCTGCATTACTTCAAAACTTAGTCTTAAATAAGGGAAAAGCCGGGGGAAAGTCGGCGAGTGTTGGCATGTAAGAATCTTTTTTACTTCTTTGATGTAAAGGTAAAGTTACAGACGGAGCCGGTTGAGTCTCGTCATCTGGTTTGGTGCGTGTTTATTTCCTGGTTGGGGTCAGTTCTCTTTCAAACTCCTCCTTTAATCCAAATTTTAAATTAAAACTACAATTCACGTAATGCCAACAGACGTAAGCCTTCATCCTCACTCATATCTTCATAGCTCACTCTAAAAAAAGATCCTTGAATCCAAAAGATGTTCTGGTTTTGAATTTGAATTTTGAAGAAAGCCCACTCTCTGAATTGGTTTGAATTGTAAAAATGAATTGACCCAAACCAGAAGTCCGCTTCTTCAGTTCTCGGTGAATTTCAGCTTTAACCCCGCTGCGGTTCATATTCACTTTCTTGTTTCCATGTTTTATGTGCAGATCCATCCCCCACCTAGTTTTGATCTGCTTTGAGCTCCTGCGGGGTTTATAATGAGGCCCTGGTACACACTGTTCAATGCTGCTGACGTATGTTCTGGGGGTATGAGGCTATTGTGTGTGTGTGTGTGTGTGTGTGTGTGTGTGTTATGGAGTAAGAAAGTGTGTGGTAATTTTCAAGCTGTGTGTGTGAGAGAGAGAGAGAGAGATGGAGGGAGAAGGGAGAAATCGGAGGTAGAAAAGTATTTTTCACCTAGAGCTTACTGTATATGTACTGTGTGTTTGAGTGCTGTGTGTGTGTGTTTGAGTGCTGTGTGTGTGTGTGTGTGTGTGTGTGTGTGTGTGTGTGTGTATGTGTGTGTCCTTGCGTCTTGGCATACATCTTGTATAACTTTTTTTTTTCTTGTAAGCCGAACAGTGGCACTATTAGCCAGATCTTATATAAGGCGGCTTATGCAAGCAGCTGTCTTCTCACTGCCCCCCTCGTTTATCATTCGGGTTTTTTTTTCTTTCCTTTCCTCTGCCACACTTTTCTCCGTCTCTCTCTCTCTCTCTCTCTCTTCTCTCTCTCTCTCTCTCTCTCTCTCTCTCTCTCTCTCTCTCTCTCTCTCTCTCTCTCTCTCTCTCTCTCTCTCTCTCTCTCTCAGGCTTTCAAGAGGTAATTATATAGTGACTGTAGGTGCATGTGTGAACTGGCTGCTCTTTATTAGGTAACTTATAGAACATAATGGTAAGTCTTCACAGTGTTTTGTCTGTCAAAGCTGCACTAGGAAACATTTCCACGCAAAAATCCATCCGTCTTATCGACCTGAATCACAAATCGGTCTCTGCAGCGGAGAAGAGCGTCCATACCTGTTGATTAAGATGCTGTAGATTTGCCTTGTTTGCTCAGATTTATTTCTGGTGTCGGTTTGGTGAATGGGGGGGGGAAATCTTCTGAGCGCACAGAAAGTGACGAATCGAAACGTAAGAGTGTAACGCAAAACTTTCTCCTCAGCAACAGTGATGACAATGACTTCTGGGTAATGAACAGTGGTGGAAGAAGTACTCTGATCCTTTACTTAAGTAAAAGTACCAATACAGCAATGTAAAAATACTCCATTACAAGTAAAAGTACCAATACAGCAATGTAAAAATACTCCATTACAAGTAAAAGTCCTGCATGAAAAATCCTACTTAAGTAAAAGTACATAAGTATTAGCAGCAAAATGTAGTTAAAGTATTAAAGTAAAAGTAGTGGTTTGGTCCCGCTGACTGATATTTTATTATATATGACATCATTAGATTATTAATACTGAAGCATCAGTGTGTGAGCAGCATGTTACTGTTGTAGCTGCTGGAGGCGGAGCTAGTTTGAACTACTTTATATACAGTTAGCTAGTTTAGTCCAGTGGTCCCCAACCTAGGGGTCGGGCCCCTCCAAAGGGTCACCAGATAAATCTGAGGGGACGTGAGATGATTAATGGGAGAGGAAAGAAGAAAAAACAAAGTTCTGATACACAAATCTGTTTTCATTTTTTAGACTTTTTCTCTAATCTTTTATTTTTGCTGAAATATTGGATCATTTGAACATTTATTGAAATGAAACCATGTGAGGTTTAGAGGGAAAAATCACTATTTGGTGGAGCTGTTAACAACTCATAGACATCTGAAATGTGACCCCGACTAGACACTGCTTTTTGTAAGACGTCAAAAG
>NW_027284315.1:20000-28630 GCF_046629955.1 Centroberyx affinis | reverse complement strand
TATAGCTCACTAGATTTGCATAATCATTCAGAGAGAGAGTGAGCGAGCGAGGCTGCACATCGTAAATTCACAAGACTTCTCCTCTTGGTCGCCTAGCGCGTTTCCATGGCAACGCAGACGGTATTCATCAGCTCCATCTGAGAGCGACACGCCGGAGCTAATCTGTGTGCGTGTGTGTGCGTGTGTGTGTGTGTGGTGTGTGTGTGTGTGTGTGTGGTGTGAGAGAGAGACAGTGGTGTGAAGACAATCTGCATGAGGCTGCAGTGCGCCAACCAGCTCTCTCTCTCTCTCTCTCTCTCTCTCTCTCTCTCTCTCTCTCTCTCTCTCTCTCTCTCTCTCTCTCTCTCTCTCTCTCTCTCTCTCTCTCTCTCTCTCTCTCTCTCTCTCTCTCTCTCTCTCTCTCTCTCTCTCTCTCTCTCTCTCTCCTCTCTCTCTCTCTCTCTCTCTCTCTCTCTCTCTCTCTCTCTCTCTCTCTCTCTCGCGCTCGCCCATGTCTTAAATGAAAGAGCGCTGTGAACCCCAGCCAGGCGGGGGAGGGGGAAGAGGGGGGAGGGGGAGGGGGGGGGGGGCGTAGCCGTCAGGCCGGCTTAATGTCGGCTGGTTTGTACTTGGCGATGAGCCTCACCGTTTTTCCTTCCCAGAATGCATCAGCTTGGCGTGGCGCCAGGCTTGAATGTTAACCCCGTCCTGACTGGACGGGGGGGTCTCTACCCTCTCTCTCCAAATTCCCTCTCTCTCTATCTATCTCTCTCTCTCTCTCTCTCTCTCTCTCCTCTCTCTCTCTCTCTCTCTCTCTCTCTGGGGGACAGAGACCAACGCCTTGTCTTTCATTGCATTTGCATTCAGTATGGCTGTGTGTGTGTGTGTGTGTGTGTGAGGAGAGACAGGACAGTAAGCATCTCATCCTGCAGGATATGAAGTGTGTGTGTGTGTGTGTGTGTGTGTGTGAAGTGTCAGAAGAGTCACAGTTCAGATTATTGATGAATTTCTCAGTCCGGGATCGTCCCGCCCCTCTGCCTCTGTCCTGAACTGTCCTGATTGGCTGTCTGTCTCTCAGGCCCTGACCTTTGACCTCCCTGTGCCAGGTGTCTGTGTGCTCACAACACTTCACAATACAGCCTCTGACCTCCTGGCTGTTGTTGGTTTATAATATTGCATCTTAAGTTTCCTTTTTGCATTTGGATGTTTGACATTAGAAACTGCATTCAAACCTCCAGTCCAGTTTGTTTCTACACATGCTGCCAGTCAGTAACCAGTCAGTCAGTCAGTAACCAGTCAGTCAGTCAGTAACCAGTCAGTCAGTACTGCAGGTCCATACTTGGTTGTGGTTGCTGCCTCTTAGAGCTGGGCGATATGGACCAAAAATCATATCTTGGTATTTTTAGGCTGAATGACGATACACAACATATATCTCTGTATTTTCTACAAAGTGGCTAAATGATCAGTTGTGAGTAGGGCTGGGCGATATGGACAAAATCAAATATCACAATATTTTTGACCAAATACCTCGATATCGATATTGCGACAATATTGTAGGGATGACTATTGGTGCTTTCACAAAATATTTACACAATGAGATTTTTGATAAATAATCATCAGTAATGTGGATATAATGACTAAGTGGGTAAAGGCAAATAACAGAACAGCTAGAACAGTCTGGTAAGTTCAGGAAATGACATCACTTTACTGTAATGCAGCCTTTAAAACCAGGAAAACACACTTATGCCATATCACCATATTACGATATCCAACATCTAAGACGATATCTAGTCTCATATCGCGATATCGATATAATATCAATATATTGCCCAGCCCTACTGCCTCTCAGAGCTACCAGTATGTAGAGAGACCACAGTACACACACACGCACACACACTCTCTCTCTCCCTTTTGTCTTTCTCATGCCTACAATCACAACAACCTCTCTCTCTCTCTCTCTCTCTCTCTCTCTCTCTCTCTCTCTCTCTCTCTCTCTTTCTCAATTCAATTCAATCAGCTTTATTGACTGTTAGACACGGTGTTGCCACAGCAGTGTGGACTGGACTCTATTCAGTCATACAGTGTGTGATGTCATACATGTAAAAAGGAAACGTAAGACGCAGCAACATGAAGAACAAAATGACGAATCTCTCTCTCTCTCTCTCTCTCTCTCTCCATCTGCTCTCTTTATGTTCTCCCTCTCTACTGTCCGACTGTGTTTCAGTCTCAGTGTTGCTGTGGCTCCGGCAGAACAAACAAACACAACATCAAACCACACACACACACACACACACACACACAGTCTGAACCAGCTGTGTAAGAGGAGTAAACAACAACCCTGCCTGGGCGAAGAGGCATGTTACACAGAGAGAGAGAGAGAGAGAGAGAGGAGAGGGGAGTGGGGGAGGGAGGTAGAGAAGGAGAGAACAGCAGAGGGAAGAAGGGGGGAAGGGTGGCAGTGTGTGTGTGTGTATGTGGTAATTTGAGGTAAACAAGACTGCAGGCAGGAGGTTGACTGTGACCAGCCAGGGGGGAAACCTGCCTAGCAACACACACACACACACACACACACACACACACACACACACACTCACTCTCACACACATCCAGGTCTTTTCCTTTTGTTTCTGTCCGTCCAGTTGAACCCTGACTGCAGACTGTACTGACTGATGCTCTTTAACACGCCTCCAGTCCGGTGTGTGTTGTGTTGTGTGTGTTGTGTGTGTGTGTGTGTGTGTGTGTGTGTGTTTTCAACATGTTTAAAGCAGCGGCATGTCAGGCGTGATGCTGGCGGGTCGGGCAAAACGGAGCGGTAATGCGACAGGAATGAATGAGCGAGGCGTGCAGGGAATCTGTTCTGAAATCTGATCTGCTGCTGCTCATTCACAAGACTGAGGGGGGGGGGGGGGGTGGAGGGGAGGGGAGGGGGGGGGTGGAAAACAGAGGGGGAGGGGGAGGGGGAGGGGGAGGGGAGGGCAACAAGTGGCATGTCATTCTGTCTCAGAGGAGAGCTGCAGGACGTGGAGGTGCTGACGTCACCGACTCAACCAGGTGGCATTCCTAGAGGAGGAGGGGAGGAGGGGAGGGGGGGTGAGGGGGAGGGGGCACACTCTCTCTCTCTCACACACACACACACACACACACACACACACACAATCCAAATTCCTCAGCCTCAGTCCCACAGCCAGGATGTGAGGCAGCAGAGAGAGAAACCCCCCAAACCTCCAGACCTCCAGACCTCCAGACCGCCGCCTCCACTCTGCAGCACAGCGGCGCTTCAGCTGCAGCGGAGCAGCGAGGAGGAAGCTTTTGTCCGCGGAGGGAGGGCGGAACACACGGAGCTCACCGGACCCGGAGAACAGAGGGAGGATTTTATTTTTATTCTGTTTTTTTCCTCCTCCTCCTCCTCCTCCTCTCCCTCTCTCTGAAAAACAAGCCGGTGAGTTCTCGCGGCGGAGGAGGAGCAGGGAGAGAAGATGTCCTCCCCGCAGGTCTCCTCGTCCCGGAGACAGTCGTGTTATTTGTGCGACCTGCCCCGGATGCCCTGGGCCATGATCTGGGACTTTACCGAGCCGGTGTGCCGCGGCTGCGTCAACTACGAGGGCGCGGACCGGATCGAGTTCGTCATCGAGACCGCCCGGCACCTGAAGCGGGCTCACGGCTTCCAGGAGGGCAGATCCCCCGGCGGTCCGCCCGCTCCGCAGCCCGCCGCGGCGAAGAGCCAGGCGGGGATCATCACGGGGAAAGAGCCGGTCGGGCAGCTCAACCACCACGCCGACGGACCGGCGAAATCACAGCAGTCCGGGTTGGACCGATACTCGCTCGGTTCCGACAGCCGGGCCAGGTTTGACTACGCTATCGGCGGCCACAGCAGCGCCAGGCTGCCCAACGGGCTCGGAGGACCGAACGGCTTCAAACCGGACGACGGACCGCCGGAGCTGAACCGGCAGAGCCCGAACTCCAGAAGCAGGAGCCACGGGTTGGTGTCGGTACCGGGACAGCTGAACGTCCCGCCGAACCTGCTGCCCCAGACTCTGCTGAACGGACCGGCCGCGGCGGGCATGGCCCCGCACGGCATGTCGAGCCGAGCGGCTCCCCAGAGCTCTATGGTGGGGGTCGGCGGCCCGCCCCTCCCCCTGCCCGGCCAGGGGCTGTCCGAGCCGGGAGGGAAGAGGCCGGGCTCGGTCTCCAGCACGGACCAGGACCGGGAGCTGAAGGAGAAGCAGAGGAACGCGGAGGCGCTGGCGGAGCTGAGCGAGAGTCTCCGCAACAGGCAGGAGGACTGGGCGAGCAAGCCGAAGATAGTGAGGGAGACGCTGGTCACTCTGTCCGGCTGCACCCCGTTCGACGTCCGCTTCAAGAAGGACCACGGGCTGGTCGGCAGGGTGTTCGCCTTCGACGCCGTGTCCAAACCCGGCATGGACTACGAGCTGAAGATCTTCATCGAGTATCCCAGCGGCTCCGGTAACGTGTTTTCCAGCGCCTCCGGTGTGGCGAAGCAGATGTACCAGGACTGTATGAAGGATTTCGGCAGAGGCTTGTCCTCCGGGTTTAAATATCTGGAGTATGAGAAGAAGCACGGCTCCGGGGACTGGAGGCTGCTGGGGGATTTACTGCCGGAGTGCCTGCGGTTCTTTAAGGAGGGTCTGGGGGGGGAGATGCTGCCGCAGCCCTACATCGACGGCAGCTGCCCGCTGCTGCCCACCTCCCTGGTGCTGCCCGGCCGGGCGCTGGCCTCCGGCAGCGGGAGCGGCGGCTCCCGGGCCGGCGTGAGGAAGAGGAAAGCCTCCCCAGAGCCGGACTCGGCGGACGGGGGTCTGAAGCTGGCGGAGGAGCAGCAGAGGCAGCAGTGGATCTCCAGTCAGACCGAGGCGCTGAAACTCTCCATGGCTGCGGGCTCCTTCTCCGCCTCGCACGGCGGCCCGCCCCCCCTCGGCCCGGGCCACCCCGTGCTCCCCTCCGGCCGCGCCACGCCCCCGGAGCCCGCGCCTCCGCAGAACGGACAGTCTCCCATGGCTGCGCTCATGTCGGTCGCGGACACGCTCGGGAACGCGCACTCCCCTAAGGACAGAGACTCGGTCCACTCCACCACTTCCTCCTCCAGACACAACAGCAGCAGCCCGGTGTCGCCCGCCTCCGTGTCCGGCCAGCGGCGCCTCGCGTCCCGCAACGGAGACCTCGGGCTGTCCGGCGGCGGGGGCGCGCCTTCCCAGTCCAGCGGCATGGACCAGGTGCACCCGCAAAACGTGCCCGACTCCCCCATGGCTAACAGCGGGCCTCTGTGCTGCACTATCTGCCACGAACGCTTAGAGGACACACATTTCGTCCAGTGTCCGTCCGTCCCGAACCACAAGTTCTGCTTCCCCTGCTCCAGAGAGAGCATCAAGGCGCAGGGAGCCTCCGGGGAGGTGTACTGCCCCAGCGGGGAGAAATGCCCCCTGGTCGGCTCCAACGTGCCCTGGGCCTTCATGCAGGGGGAGATAGCCACCATCCTGGCTGGAGATGTGAAGGTAAAGAAGGAGAGAGACCCATGATGACGAGACTCTGCCTCTCCACTTCCACAGCAGAGAGAGAGAGAGAGAGAGAGAGAGAGGGTGAATTTAGTCTGGAAATATATAAATATTATACATGTGAATATTTCAGAAACTGTCAAAAATAGTGGTATAACAAACAAAAAAAAAAGACGGGTGGTATTTCTCTTATTGTTGAGGCAGGAGGGCAGTAACAGTGTGTGATGTCAGCTCATGTAGCAGGGTGCTGGTGTTGTGACGGCTGTAATGTTGTGTTTTGGGAGACAGACAGGCAGACAGACAGGCAGACAGACAGACAGGTGGGGGGGTGAGACCTCACTCCCTCTCCCTGCAGCTCACAGTATCTCACTCCTCCTGTGCATCACAAGGCCAGTTTAACTCCCAGTCATGTGTCTGTATAATGAAACTGCATCCAGTCCAGACATTTCAATGGCAGTGTTTTATTTTTTTATACCAGTCCTTCAAACTATTTAATTGTTTTTTTGTGAATCATTTTGAAGACTTTTTTAATTTTCATTTTTTAATTTTTATATTTTTTTACTGCAAAAAAAATCTTTCGCTGTGGTTTTGAATGTTTTGTCAGCCATCACATGGTTTTCCTGCGGATCGAACTCGACCGCCGGCCTGTTTGTTTTTGTTTTGTTTGTTTTTTTGTTTTTTTTTTAGTTTTTCGGTTTCTGTAGTGACAGAAAAACAGACAAAAAAATATCTTGTAACGTGCCTTGGAGCTGAGTCAATTGTAATAAATTCCATTGGTATGAACCCGCTTGGTGAGATGTGGATTTCTTCATGTGGGGTGAAACGAGGACAAGGTGCCAGGTCCCACCAGGCCGAACGGGGACAGGTGGGGACTCGAGTCACATGACCCGGACTCCGGTCACATGACCTGGACTCCAGTCACAGTTTGAACCGCTTGAGACTTGACTTGATGCATGAAGAGAAGACTTGAGACTTGACTTGACTTGTAGTTTGATGACTTGAAAAGGTTTCTGAAGCCTTGACTTGAGGTCTTGTGGCCTGTCAGTCTGTTTCAGGTTCAGCATGTCGCTCAAACCTCTGGTGTGTTGAAGGAAACTGGGATTTGAACGATTCCATCATGGGACCCACACGCGTGTTCGCTCGCCGGTTAGCGTGTTTGGCGTGTTTAACCAAGTCGCCGTCTCTCCTGTCACATCACTCAGAAAAATAAAGGTGCGAACTGGAACCCAAAATGGTTCTTCAGAGTGATGCCATAGAAGAACCATTTCTGGATTAAACAAGGAACCTTTCCAAACCAAGGTTCTTTAAAGCAGTGGTTCTCAACGTGGGGTCCGGGGACCACCAAGGGTCCTTGAAGGGGCTCCAGGGGGTCCCCAGCAAATTGATGAATTGTTAAACGTCAGCATTTCATTTACAAGAAGTTAGAGAATGTAGAAGAATGACTGTTCTGATTATAGTTTCTCTGTTATCTCTCTGCCTACAATACAGACAGTCTTGGAGTTCTGGACAAAATCATATCTAACAGTAAAAATATTCTCAGATTTGGGTCTGAGAGACAAAATCTCATCAAAAAGGGGTCTGTGGCTCTAATGTGGACTAAACTAGGGGTCCTTGATATGAAAAAGGTTGAGAATCACTGCTCTAAAGAACCATCCCTGCTCTCCTTTGCTTAGACTCCTGCATTGTGGTCTTGTCTATCTGCCCTACAGCCTCATTTGCAGTTGCACAATATAAACTATGGTTTGGGTTTGGTGATTTTCCACATGTATGCCAACATCCAATAACTAAGAAATAGGAACCTTTTAATATTCCCAAAGAACCATTCTTTGTGGAATCAGAAATGGTTCCTCTGTGGCGTCGCTCTGAAGAAACATTTCCAGTTCTCACTTTTATTTTTCTGTGTTCATGTAACTCGTCCGCTGGTCACATGTTTCTATACATTTATGATCTTATATGTTATTACGATGTTGTTAAAATGTGATTTTGTTTTTAAAGTTATTACAAAGTTATTACATTTTCAAAACTCCGTCCTCTCTCCCAGTCGGTTTCAGTCTAACTCCAGGAAACGCATCACAGCTGGACTCGCTCCTGATTGGCTCCCGCACTAAAGAATGACTGCCAGCTTGCAGCATTTGAGCTGGAAAGCCTCCAGTCCATTCAGAACTAAACTAAACTACATTAACCTGCAGAACGTCATGAAGAACTTAATTCTGATGCTGAGACAGAGGAGATTTGGAAGCTGATTAAAATGGGAGTTTTAAAGGGGAAGCATCCTGAAACTGTCTTCCACATAACAAAACCAGGACAGACAGGTGAGACTCTTCCTCTCTGGGTTTATATTCTCTCCTCAGCTGCTGCTCTTTCAGTCGGACAGCGGCTGAGGAAAAGATTTAAGGATTTTTCTCCTTCATTTCGGTCATGTTCCCGTTTTTGGCTACAAAATTTGTCTCCGTTTTGGGATTTCTGGTCTAAAATCTACACCAAGAAGAGTCAAAGTCCTGTATGTTTTTGTGTAAAATTCCAATAACAGAAAAATCAATAAGTCATTAGTCAGGAGGTCAGGGGTCAAAGGTCACAGCAGCCATAACAACAGATGGAAGTAATATTCCTGTGAGTCTGAATGATGATGATGATGATGGTGATGATGATGGAGAAGTGAAGGTCTCTCCTCCCGCCTCCTCATGTTTATGTTTTCCACAAACCAGACACTGGACAGAAGTGATCAATACTGTTATCAATAAGTGTGTGTGCGGCTGTCTACCCTGTGTGTGTGTGTGTGTGTGTGTGTGTGTGTGTGTGTGTGTGTGATGAGAACACGACACACAGCAGTTGTTCAGGTTCAGCTGCTGAAGCGTTCTGCAGGATCACAGCTTCCTCCAAGCTCCCAGTTTTCCCAAAACAAACCTACCAACAGAGGTGGAAAGTAACTAAGTACATTTACTCAAGTACTGTACTTAAGTACAATTTTGAGGTACTTGTACTTTACTTGAGTATTTCCATTTTATGCTACTTTGTACTTATACTCCACTACATTTTAGAGGGAAATATTGTACTTTTTACTCCATTACATTTATTTCACAGCTATAGTTACTAGTTACTTTTCTGATCAATATTTTATATTTAAAACATTTGATCATCTTT
>NW_027284315.1:0-12500 GCF_046629955.1 Centroberyx affinis | reverse complement strand
TACTACTGCTACTACTGCTACTACTACTGCTATTACTACTGCTACTACTACTACTGCTACTACTGCTACTGTTACTACTGCCTGTTGCTCCTTCCCCTCCCTGTGTTGCAGAACTGAACTCACTGACTCAGTGACTCAGTGAGTGAGTGACTCAGTGAGTAAGTCAGTGAGTGACTCAGTGAGTGACTCAGTGAGTAAGTCAGTGAGTGACTCAGTGAGTGACTCAGTGAGTAAGTCAGTGAGTAAGTCAGTGAGTGACTCAGTGAGTAAGTCAGTGAGTGACTCACTGACTTACTCACTGAGTCACTCACTGACTTACTCAATAAACACACTTCTCCATATTCATCCATCCTGGTCTCAGTAGCATCAGTTCAGGTTCAGCTCTTCCCATAGACAACCAGTGTGTATTGATCAATGTTACAGTAAATCTGTGATCAGATCGTTGAATAATAATAAAAAAAACACTACTGAAGTCTGTCAGCTGATAGAAAAGCTTTATTTGAGCAGTTACACAGCAGAAGAAGCTGAAGTGAGAAGTTGCTGAGTCATGGGCCTGGAGCTTCTCACTACAGCTTCATTCAAACTGGTTCAGACTGGTTTCTAATATCTGTAACTGTAACATCTGAAGAAGAAGAAGAAGAAGAAGATGAAGACGAAGACGAAGAAGAAGTCGTCAGTGGTTTCCAGACTGTTCCTCAGTTCATTTCTATGAGGTCAGACTGGACAGAAACTGACATCTGATCAGTTTACACTTTCTCCTTATTAGTCTCATCGAGCCAATCTGATGAACATAGATAGACAGAAAGACAGACAGATAGATAGATAGATAGATAGATAGATAGATAACAGTGTTTTCTTTATCAGACTCTCCCTCCCTCTCATCCCATAATATCCTCCAGAATGCTGGATTGGTAACCCATAGCAACAATGTCGTCCCTCTGTCATGTTGCACGGTCACGGGCCGTCGCCACGGAGATGCCAGTTACCATGGAGACGAAGCTCTGATGACCTTGGGGGTAAATGTGACCTCTGGTCCTCAGAACCAGCAGGGTTCTTCCTCTGCTCAGTGTGTTGGTTCTCTGTAGAACCATGATGACTCTCAGAACCCAGTGTGGTTCTTAAACTGTACTTTTAATTCTGCTGTTCTGTTTGGAACAGTTCATACGTTCTAACATGGTTCCTTACAGCACCATACGATAAGAGAAGAGAAGATATCACTTTATCCAGAACCATTTGATCATGGTGCTACAGAGAACCGTTCTGAAGGTTCCCTCCAGCAGTCTGTTCTCTGCTCAGACTCAAAGCTCAGCTGAGCATTGTGATAACATAGAGCAGGAGGTCAAAGGTCATGAGGAGTGTGACATCATTCTGGTTGCTAGGCAACTGTCTAATCAGTGTTACCTAGCTAACCTGAAGAAACAAAGAGGAAAACAGTCAACAATAAAACTGAACCCATCCATACTGTCTGTAGATCTATAGACCATCCAGAGAACAAAGGAGACAGTCACACCCGTGTGTGTGTGTGTGTGTGTGTGTGTGTGTGTGTGTGTGTGTGTGTGTGTGTGTGTGTGTGTGTGTGTGTGTGTGTGTGTGTGTGTGTGTGTGTGTGTGTGTGTGTGTGTGTGTGTGTGTGTGTGTGTCAGTTGCTAAATGAGGGAGTGTTGGTTATTTTTGTTTGGTGAATGTTTCATTCTTACTAATCACCAAGTTGATGGCTGCCGACTGCACACACACACACACACACACACACACACACACACACACACACACACACACACACACACACAGGAAAAGCCCATTAGCTGCGTCCGTCTGGCGCTCAGCGTCTCGCTGCGGTCTGCTGCCTCTGGAGTCAGTCAGAGGACAGAGAGAGAGAGAGTGTGTGTGTGTGTGTGTGTGTGTGTGTTCTGTATAGGTGATGGGTGCAGATGATATGGTTACCACAATAACCATCAACTCCTTCATTTAGCCGCTCACACACACACACACACACACACACACACACACACACACACACACACACACAGCCGTTTACCTGCCTCAGCCGATCCCTGCTGTCACTGTTGCTAGGCAACACCTCAGTGGTTTCCCCTGGCGACAGAGAGGAGCGATGCTGATTGAGGAGAGGAGAGGAGGAGAGATGAAACTGAAATAGGGAAAGAAGGAGGCTCCATTCCTCTCCTCTCCTCCTCTCTCTCTCTCTCCTCTCCTCTCTCCTCATCTCCTCTCTCCTCTCCTCTCCTCTCTCCTCATCTCCTCTCTTCCCCCTCTCCTCTTTCTCCTCTCCTCTCTCTCTCTCTCTCTCTCTCCTCTCCTCTCCTCATCTCCTCTCTTCCTCCTCTCCTCTTTCTCCTCTCTCTGTCTCCTCTCCTCATCTCCTCTCTTCCTCCTCTCCTCTTCCTCCTCTCCTCTCTCTCTCTCTCTCTCTCTCTCTCTCTCTCTCTCTCTCCTCTCCTCTCCTCATCTCTCTCTCTCCTCTCCTCTCCTCATCTCTCTTCTCCTCTCCTCATCTCCTCTCTTCCTCCTCTCCTCTTTCTCCTCTCTTCTCTCTCTCTCTCTCTCTCTCTCTCTCTGTCTCCTCTCCTCATCTCCTCTCTTCCTCCTCTCCTCCTCTCCTCTCCTCTCTGTTCTCAGGAAAAGACCTTTACACGCCACCAATAATTCATGAGCTTTGTAGTAACGGGTGGAGATGAATATTAATGAGGAGTGTGTGTGTGTGTGTGTGTGTGTGTGTGTGTGTGTGTGTGTGTGTGTGTCTGAGCTGAATACCAATAGCTTGAAACCAGACAACCTTTTTGTTTCATTTTGTCCTTCTGGTATCCCATCAACCCTCTGTTTAAGGTTCTATATCCACGGGGAACTTCTCTTTACAGCTTTCTTTTTATCTTTTATTCCTTTGGATAGGTCCGTTGTTTGTTTCTGACAGCTTTAATAAATGATTTGCAATGCTATATAGTATTTTCTAGATTTAATTTTTATTTTCTACTTTCAGATCTACTTGAGGCGTCAGAGTTCTGCTTCCCAGATACTGAGGCTGACATTCACCTGCATGTTAATCTATCAGCACACACACACACACACACACACACACACACACACACACACACACACACACACACACACACACACACACACACCAAGTATAAAGAACAGAACAGTCTCATTGACATTCAGAAACAGCTCCCTCCAGGGCCTGTTAGAGAGTGTGTGTGTGTGTGTGTGTGTGTGTGTGTGTGTGTGTGTGTGTGTGTGTTTTGTAGTAATATCTCTGTGATATTCATATCCTCCAACATGGCTCCATTTGATATTGTAATGCAGTCTAATCCCAGCAGATCAGTCCTGCTGTGGAAATGTTCGACTGGATCCTTGAAATGTCTGAAAACTCTTAAATCGGCTCCAGTTAAGGCCTTAAAACGTATTAAAATGTCTTAAAAACAGTTTTTAGAGGACTTAATTTTTTCACCATCTTCTACAGGTTTATTTTCAATGTATTTATAAATGTAGTGATATTGACAGATTGTCTACATTCAGTGGCATTTGTTGACAGTTGGACAGTAAATCAGATAAAAGTGATGAATTGTCAGCAGCAGGTTGGTTTGATTCTCTGATGTTTTACTTTGCTGACACTGACAGTCAGTCACATGACAGATGCTACAGTCTGATCCTGAGTCTGCTGGACTTCATGTCTCTGAACTCTGAATCTCCTGCTGTCATTTTTATTTTTCTGCCCATTTATAGTTTCCACACATTTTTCATTTTTTCTTCCCGGTCTGTCTGTCCATAATTTTTTGTACATGTTGTTTATTCACTTAAAAAATCAGAAGCAAAGTTATGATTATCATTTGAGCTTCAATAAAAACATAAAAAACATTTATACTTTCATCAGCATATATATTTTAGTATATTTTTAAGTGAAAAGTTGCAGAAATTTGTCCCGGTTTAATCCAGTTTTCACACTGAAATCCTGTTGAAAGTGTCTGTCCTCCATCTTTGACCTCTGACTGTTCTGACCTCTGAGTCTCTCTGGTCTCTAATCCTGACTCTACTGATCGCTATTGGTCTTCTTCTTCTTCTTCTTCTTCTTCTTCTTCAGGGACGACCAGCATCACCGAAGCGTTCCCAACGTTTCCACGGCAACCCAGCCGGTTACAGGAAGTCAGTCGCAGGCCTCAGCCAATCACAGCCAGGCTGCAGCGTGGAGAGCCAATGAGATGCTGAGGGAGATGGGACGACTGAAGACTGAGATGCAGAACCTGCTGACGGTGAGTAGAGTAGAACAGAATACAGTAGAACAGAGAAGAAGAGACTAGAATATAGTAGAGCAGAATAGAATGCATTACAGTAGAACAGAATAAAGCAGAACAAAGAGAGTAGAATAGAATAGTAGAATAGATTACAGAGTAGAATAGAGTAATACTTTGTTAACGGTTCTACTTGCAGTATTAGAACATCAATAAATCTTCAGCACATTTATTTTGAGACTTCGACTCCAGAGCCGACTGGAAACTTCTGGAAGGTTTCTGGGTGAAGCTGCATGTGTCTTCTAGGTACTCAATAAGAAAACTAAACTCAACTATTCTGGAAACGACTTTATTTTTACAACAGTAACAACTTAGAAACTCCACTGAGTCTGTCAGAAAGTTGAGTCACATGACAAAGAGTTTTGAGTTTCCTTGGCTTTCTAAAGAAGAACCCGAATGTCCTCCGATTTGAAAAAGTCCTCAGGAGAAGATCCATCGATGGATATTCTCAAGCGAGCTGCCGGGTGCTTCTCCTTCAGATGGTTCCTTAGATCAGTTCTGATCTGTAAATACAGGAAAGATCAAATCCCCGGCATCCAAATCAACTTGGAGGACGGAGCTCGTCTTCTGGAATAGACGTACGGCGTTATGAAGGAAAAGGGGAGGAGTTACAGAGCAGAGGGGGCTGGAGAGCACATCAGTGACATGGTGAATGGATGTGTGTAGTTCTAGGTATGGACACACACTCACAGGCTTAAGGTGGAACCGTCTCACACAACAGAACAGAAGTGACCAACTTCTCGTATTGAAAATATCTTCGTTAAAGCTCACTCACCACCTGGACCATTAGACTAAATATTCGGCTTGAGCGAGTTAAAAAGTTAAAAAGTTAAAAGGTTAAAAGGTTAAAAGGTTCTCACCGCTGGCGAGCGGCGAGTTAAAGTTCCATCCCTGTTTATGGAAATCAGTTTTAGACAGGCTCTCTGACCCCTTGGCAGGGAGCTGGTACCTGGTTTTTATGTTATATGGGAAACACTGAAGGTGGATTTCTGTCTATAGACAGAGAAGGGAATACAGCTCATCTCTAGTGGCTGGGATGGCTGATCCTCCAAATAAATTCCAAGGCACACTTCTTTGCTGAAAAAGTTAAAAAGCCTTTATTGTATGGGCAACACGTTTCAACTATACTTCATCAGGGCATATAGAGCCAAGTAGAAGGGCTTGCTTATATAGAGCTACCTAGTGATAACAAAACTGGCACCAGGTCTGGCTCAATCAGCAGCAGAAAAGTGGCTGGATATTCACTGACACTCATCTGTTAAAATGTATAAAGCAAATAGAGCTGCAGTTCACAAAAAACATCTCACAACCATTATTCAAAATATCTGAAAAATCCTTAGGAAAAATTCCATCTAAACTGGAGAAAATTCTTTATAAACTGGTGGATTTCTGTCTGTCATCAACAGCCAGAAGAGATGCTGGATACCACGAGTCCTGCTGCACCAGTCCAGACCCAACAACCACTACCCCAGTCCCAACAAATCCAGTCCCAACAAACCCAGTCCCAACAAACCCAGTCTCACCCAGCCCATTCCCAACAAACCCAGTCCCAGTCGGTTCTGCTGCAGCGGAGGCCGGTGGTTCCGTCCATGTTGGAGGAGGCTGGTCGGGTTCTCCGTCGGGTCCGGAGACAGCGGAAAGTTCTGGAGGAGAACCTGGAGGCTCTGCTGAGGGCCAAGACCGGAGAGGTTCTGCACTGCCAGCTGGAGGCGCTGTCCGCTAACAGGTGCTAACGCTAACTTTATGTCCGCTAACAGGTGCTAACGCTAACTTTATGTCCGCTAACAGGTGCTAACGCTAACTTTATGTCCGCTAACAGGTGCTAACGCTAACTTTATGTCCGCTAACAGGTGCTAACGCTAACTTTATGTCCGTTAACAGGTGCTAATGCTAACATCATGTCTGCTAGGTGTAGCCACGCCGCCGGCTCAATCGACTGAGGTCTGGAGAAATTCCTCGATAAAATGTGGGATAACAAGACCTTGCTGAGCCCAAGTCAGCTCTGATTGGCTCTGAGTTTCAAACAGGATTCTCCCACAAGCCCCCAAAAAAGGCATGTTCTGGTTTGTTTTTCTGCTGGGTAGAACAAGGTTCCATCTTTAGCTTGGGCAACGTTAGCTACTTTGCCAAGTAAATTCAAGTCAATATACATATAATATATATTTGGGTAAATTAAGCAAGTGACATAAAAGTGTCTGAACATTTTGCTGCACTTTGTTTAAACTGTGCCTATGTAAAATTTTGTTTTGTGAGCTAGCTAACTATAGGAGCTTCTTTGTTGTTGCTACAACAGTAAACAAGTGAGCAGCAGTGCGAGCTCCGCCCACAGCTCCGCCCACAGCTCCGCCCTCGTGACATCTGACTGTTTGAATGACGACAGCCTTCAGTGTCTCCACCCTTTTCTCACTAGCTGTTGTGTTTAAATTTCTCCAGTCCTGTTGTTTGAGACGGAGGTGTGGCTACGTGAGATTAGCTAACAGGTGGCTAATGCTAACTTAATGTCCACTAACAGGTATCTAACTAGGGCTGAACAATTAATCCAAATTTTATCAAAATCGCAATATGGCCGACTACAATTTTCAAATCGCAGGAGGTGCAATATTTGTTAAAGGTCAAATGTGTCAAAATAGCATTTTAAAGTAAATATTGTGGTGCTGCAGAGATGTCCTGGCCTACACATCATATTCTACAGACTTAAGAAAAC
The DNA here is from genome assembly GCF_046629955.1 of Centroberyx affinis. Taxonomy (NCBI): domain Eukaryota; kingdom Metazoa; phylum Chordata; class Actinopteri; order Beryciformes; family Berycidae; genus Centroberyx; species Centroberyx affinis. The sequence continues at coordinate 5,495 of NW_027284315.1, read as the reverse complement.
ATCTTTGTTTGGTACAGATCCCCGCAAAAATCACACCATAATCATTTTAATACGTTTTTCAATGAAAATTAGAATAATGATGTAAAAATTATCATTCCCTCTAATATCGCAAATCATATCGCCATTGCAATATCAGTCAAAATAATCACAATTTGATATTTTTTCAAAATCGTTCAGCCCTATATCTACCCCTAACCATCTGTCTGCTAACAGGCAGCTAATGCTAACTTAATGTCTAATCTACAGCTAAACTATATTCTCATTGTTGTAACTCTGATGCAAAATGTTTTGTTGGTGACTGGATGACATGTTGTTGTTCAGTTTTCCAGCATGTCAGCAGAAACTGCAAAACCATGCTGTTGGCTGTGTGTTGAAACACATGAAACAGCCTGGATCCTGTGTGTGTGTGTGTGTGTGTGTGTGTGTGTGTGTGTGTGTGTGTGTGTGTGTGTGTGTTTATCCTCTGTTGATTGACAGCAGGCCTCAGAGCGTTCTGCAGGCGGTGAAGAGGCGAAGCTGAACTAAACAATCACTTTGATTGACAGCTGACAGACTCTCTCTCTCTCTCCTTCTCTCTCTCTCTCTCTCTCCCTCTCTCTCTCTCTCTCTCTCTCCCTCTCTCTCTCTCTCTCTCTCTCTCTCTCTCTCTCTCTCTCTCCTTTTTCTCTCAAATCTTAATTCTCGCTCTATGTCTCTCCATCTTCCATCTTCAACTGTTTCTCTTTCCATCAAAATTATTTGTCTCCATGATTTGAAAAACAAAATCATCTTCCTCTCCTTTTTGCATCTTATTTCGACACCTTGACTAATTGTGGGAGCTAAAATTGCAATATACGCACATACACATATACAATAACACACACACACACACACACACACACACACACACACACACACACACACACCGGTTCATGTCTGATTAACTTTCCTCTGTGATTTGTCACGAGCCTCTGGCCTCGCTGCAGGATATATCCTCTAAAATCTGCCAACATTAAACACCACAGAAGAAGTCATTTATGGTTTGTCTCCTATCTGAAGACATCCGCTTGTATGTAACACCACAGAAGAAGACATTTAGATTATTTCTGTCGTTTTGGAGACTTTTATCCCAAACGCCATACAGAACCGAGAGAGAACACACCGGCAGGAATCGAACCTGTAACTCTGACTTAGAGCCAAACTGAAGGACCAATATGTTGTTTTCTTGTGTTTTGAAATCATCTTTTCCAACCAACACACACTGCAGAAGTTCCACCTTGGTAATATCTCAGTATGTTTTCTGCAGAGACTGGACCGAGGAGGTTCGGATCAAGAAGACGGTGGACGCCTGGATCAGCACCTTGACCAGAGACATCCAGGTCAGCCTGATCTCATTACAGGTTATAATATATTCTCTACAGGCTGCTCTATACCCTGGAGGGTGTTCTCCACTGGGATTATGGGTAGTGTAGTTCTGTGGTTCAGCATCACAGAAGTCCTCACTGCTGAAGGCCAAAAGCACCAAGACAGTTTCCTCAGCATCACTGCTTTCATCCCATCTGACAGGAGATCTCTGTCCTGGTGGATCTCAGTTTCTGGTGGAGAACCGGTCTTAAAGGGAGGTTCCTGGTGGATATAGAACCTTAAAGGGAGGTTCCTGGTGGATATAGAACCTTAAAGAGAGGTCTTGATGGAGAACCGGTCTTCAAGAGAGGTTTCTGGTGGTGAACCAGTCTTAAACAGAGGTTCCTGGTGGAGAACCAACCTTAAAGAGAGGTTCCTGGTGGATTTAGAACTTAAAGCGAGGTTCCTGGTGGATTTAGAACTTAAAGACAGGTTCCTGGTGGATTTAGAACCTTAAAGAGAGGTTCCTGGTAGAGAACCAACCTTAAAGAGAGGTTCCTGATGGAGAACCAACCTTAAAGAGAGGTTCCTGATGGATTTAGAACCTTAAAGAGAGGTTCCTGGTAGAGAACCAACCTTAAAGAGAGGTTCCTGATGGAGAACCAACCTTAAAGAGAGGTTCCTGATGGATTTAGAACCTTAAAGAGAGGTTCCTGGTAGAGAACCAACCTTAAAGAGAGGCTCCTGATGGAGAACCAACCTGAAAGAGAGGTTCCTGGTGGACAGTCTCTCTTATTTCTTCTTCTCCTCTTCCAGGCTGAGATGGCCACAGAAGGCTTTGTCAGATCCAGAGCCAGAGACGCTCCTCTCGCGCTCCAACAGGAAGCCGCTGGGAGCAGGAACACCGGGAGGAGCGGGGGGGCGAAGGGGAGGCCACTGAGCGCGCCCAGAGGACCAGGAAGTAAGGTGGTGGTGAGAGGAAGCAGGGGACAAACGGACAGACCAGAGGGACAGACAGCTGGACGCAGACTGGTGAGATCTGATCTGATTCGATCTGATTCTGCAGCGTAATGTGAACATCATCCTCTGTGCCTCTCTGCCTCACAGACAGACAGACAGTGGAGAATTATTAGTCTGTTTCCAAACCCAGAACCTGCGACCAGAGCCTGCAGCCGGAGAGAGAGACAGAGAGAGAGACGGGGAGAGAGAGCGACAGAGAGACGGGGAGAGAGAGCGACAGAGCGATCCGGAGGGAGAGAGTTACCTGCTGCGTCTGTACGGCAGAGCGCTGTACGAAGGCCACAGACGGACTCTGAAGAAGAGTCCCTACCTCCGCTTCAGCTCGCCCGCCTCGCCCCGGACCAAGACGCCCCGCCCCCGCCTGGTGGAGAGCATCAGAGGTCAGCAGGCCGCCAGACCGCCAGGCCAGGGACAGGCTGGGACAGACTGGGACAGACTGGGACAGGCTGGGACAGGCTGGGACAGACTGGGACAGACTGGGACAGTCTTAAAGCATGGCATCTCTCTGTCTGTCTCTGTCTCCCTCCCTCCCTCTCTCTCTCTCTCTCTCTCTCTCTCTGTCTGTCTCTCTCTCTCTCTCTCTCTCCCCCAGTCTTTCCTGTCTCTCTCTCTCTCTGTCTGTCTCCGTCTCTCTCTCTGTCTGTCTCTGTCTCTCTCTCTGTCTGTCTCTCTCTCTCTCTCCCCGTCTTTCCTGTCTCTCTCTCTCTCTCTCTCTCTGTCTGTCTCTCTCTCTCTCTCTCTCCCCCCCAGTCTTTCCTGTCTCTCTCTCTCTCTGTCTCCCTCCCTCCCTCTCTCTCTCGCTCTCTCTGTCTGTCTCTATCTCCCTCCCTCTCTCTCTCTCTCTCTCTCTCTCTCTCTCTCGTCTGTCTCTCTCTCTCCCCCAGTCTTTCCTGTCTCTCTCTCTCCATTTTCACTTGTCTAAGAAAGGCAAAAATTAATCTCAAGGAACTAAACTCCAAACCAAACCCTGTGTAAATCTGACATCTAAAGATAAACAGTGAAAAAAAATGAACAAAGCAAGAGTCTAATTTATTATTCAGAATGTCTCTCCAGTCCAGTAAGTGCAGAGTTGGAATAATTTTCCACTGCCTGTATGTATTCTACTTTATTCACATGTGCTGTGCTGCCTGTTACTCAACACTGTGCATTAGAAATAATCAGATGTTGACTTTAATATCTTCTCTGGTTTGACTCTTTGTGTGTCAGGAGTGAAGCTGAAGTCCTGTAAGACTCAGACCAGCTTAGCTCCGCCCACAGCCCCGCCCCTCCACCCGTCACCCGGGCAACCGCCTCGCCACGTCTTCAGCTCCTCCCACGCGACCTCCGCCGACCCCGCCGACCTCCCGGCGACCCCCGCGGAGAGTCTCCCTGTTGCCATGGCGATCCCACTGGGTCAGCTGCTTTCTGATATTTTTTCCATATTCTCATTTCTGTGCAGCGGACAAATCTGAGATCCAATAAATCAATAAAACATGACATCATCCATCTACCCCCCCCCCCTCCAGGTCAGCCCAGGGTCGACTCCTCCAGGTTTCTCCTCTCTGAGCGTCCGGAGGAGGCCACGCCCCCCCCGGCACCCCCGACATCCAACATGGCCGCCGTGGAGCTCAGACCAGCTGAGGTGAACCGCATTTTTTTTTTTTAACCACATGTTGAACCAAAAATCTGTCAAAGGCGTCAGTTTATGACTGAACATCACTGTAAATTAAGATTAAGTTTGCACTTTATTGATCCCTGAGGGAAATTCAGAAATATCAAATACCGCGTTATTTCGCAAATAATGCAATATTTTCGGCGGTATGACTAGGCCGAACAGGCCGAACAAATTTGAAAAAAATATCTAATTGAGATTATTTTGACTGATATTGCAATTGCGATATGATTTGCGATATTAGAGGGAATGATAATTTTTACATCATTATTCTCATTTTCATTGAAAAACGTATTAAAATGATTATGGTGTGATTTTTGCGGGGATCTGTACCAAACAAAGATGTTTTCTTCAGTCTGTAGAATATGATGTGTAGGCCAGGACATCTCTGCAGCACCACAATATTTACTTTAAAATGATATTTTCACACATTTCACCTTTAACAAATATTGCGCCTCCTGCGATTTGAAAATTGCAGTAGGCCATATTGTGATTTTGATAAAATTTCGATTAATTGTTCAGCCCTAATCTGACAGATTTCAACTTTCTGTATATTTCTATTTTCACTCTGTGTTTTGTGTTGACGTCTTCCTGTAGATCGCACGATATTGATCCAAAATGAAATTCAGGAATATCGAATAATACGATATTTCGCACATATTGCAATATTTTCTGTAGTATCGATTACCCCCCCCCCCCCCCCCCAACACCCTCAGCATATTGCCATATTACATTTTGGACATCGCCCAAACCTACTGAACGCCTCTGTTGTTGGTGTGATGCAGCTCCAGTCTGCGAACACAGAGACCAACACACACACACACACACACACACACACACACACACACACACACACACACACATACAGTACAGCAGCCACAGTGCGACGGTGAACACAATGTAGAGGAAACATGGAGGGAGGAGAGAGAGGGAGAGACAAGTAAAACACTGAACAAAGGAGAGAGGGATGGAAGAGGTGGAGGGGGGATCTGGAGTGAGGGGGGGGGCGAGAGAGAGAGAGAGAGAGAGATGAGGGAAGAGAGAGAGGAATAGAAGACTAAGGAGAGGTGTGTGTGTGTGTGTGAGAGAGAGAGAGAGAAGGTGAGCTGGTTTCTTAATGAGTCTGCGCAGCCAGTCACACACACACTGTTTTATGAATTCAGCTGGAGTGTGTGTGTGTGTGTGTGTGGGGGAGGGGGGGTGGATTTAGTTGCTAGGCAACAGCTGCAGCATGAGGCTAGAGCGAGAGAGAGAGAGAGAGAGAGAGAGAGAGAGAGAGATACAGTCCTGTCAGTTTGCCAGCTGCTAACCTGATGAAGCTGTGTGTGTGTGTGTGTGTGTGTGTGTGTGTGTGTGTGTGTGTGTGTGTGTGTGTGTGTGTGTGTGTGTGTGTGTGTTATGTTTTGTTCCTGCTGACTGACAGAACTGGATTTTCCCGCCATGTTGAGAAGGTCAAAGGTCATCAGGTCAAACTGTAGAAACTCAGGTAGCAACAAGTGAT